>NC_091438.1:95668933-95966734 GCF_964237555.1 Oryctolagus cuniculus
AAGCAGCAGATGATGACCTACAGGTATGGGCTCCTGCAACCTACGTGGGAGATCCAGGTGTCCCAGACTCCTGGTTTTGGCCTGGCCCAGCCCTGGCTGTTGCAGCCACTGGGGGGTGGGGGTGGGGGTGGTGGTAAACTAGCACATGGAAGAAGAGATAGCTTTCTCTCCCTCTCTCTTCTTCTGTCTCTTCTCTCTAATTCTGCCTTTCAAATAAACATTTTTTTTAAAAAAAGTGACTCTGGATCCCCAAAATTGAAATCTCACCTCTGTCTAGCAGCTAAATAACCTTAGACATCTCAATTTTCTTTGCCTCTGGTTCCTCATCTTTAAAATCATAGTCATTATGAAAATTAATGAGCTAACCAAGAAAGGGCCTTGCTTAATGCCCAGCACACAGCAGGCAATCAATGATCATTAATTTCCTTTATTCCTCCACATATCAAGTTCCCTATACAAGGTATTCTTTCTTTACACAGTTTCTTCTGCTGTCCTTTCTTCTTTCTCCTCAGGAAAACTGCCGCTTATCCTTCAAGACAACCACACACATGATTTTCTCTGTGAAAGTGCCCTGCCCCTCCAGGAAAATGTTAGAGCACTTTGTTCTGACTGAAGCATACTTCACATGATGTAGCAAATGTATAATTGCAATCAGCTTTTGTCATCCAACTAAATTCAGAAAATACCTAGCATACCATATCCCCACCTTCTCCTCAGAAAGACACTGCTAATCAAGCGCTGCACCGTGTCCTCCAGAGTCAGGATGCAACTTAGATTCCTTTCAATACAACGCCCTAGGCAATAGTGGTACTAACCAATTTACTACCTAGCACTAAAGAGGCAGTATTTTAAGGCCAAAGGCTATATACCATGATGAGTCTATAACCTATGTGACCACAAATCAGACTGTTTATCTCTCTAGGTCTTGGTTTCCTCATCCATACATCCATTTTAGTATTTCTCTTGGTTCCCAAGTTGGGACCTGGACTGGTCAGAGCTGGTGTCACATGGAAAGCTGGCAGCACAGTTCTTCACATGGCTCCCACTCCGGTGCAGGCTTATCACAGTTAGGCATGCCTTCAGACACTCACAAATTGAAGCCAGTGTCTATGTAATTGAAATAGAAATGGGGTGAGAATTTGCGATCTTTCCAACTTGGCAGATAGCAGCTGCCACTTACCAAAGCCTACCTGATTGCAGCTATTTTGCACCTGCTGAGAAAAAGTTTGCAGCGAAAGAGATTATTTCCTTTCTTAACCCTTGGCTGGGAGCAAGCCTCCATATTTTACACCTTTCGTACAGAACAAAGCAGGTTCTTTCTCCCATATGTAGATGGACACTGATGGGTTAACAAAACATGTTCAAACAACTTTCACTAAGTCCAGGCACTCACAATGAGAATTTTAAATGTCCACTCAGTTAGTTTGTTGAAAACCTGAAATCTTATCAGAAATGATGCTACACAAAGCAAAGAGAGCTTGAGCATTTTCATTATGTGCATATTTCCTAAGATAAGGGGGAAAAATAGGTTTTTATATCTTATACATGACTGCATAAAGATGAAAATTTCTCTGGAGATTATTTGTTTTATTCTATAAGCCAAATATTCAGATTTATTCAGTAAAGGGTATCATGATAATACATATAAGCTAGTTTCCAGGGAAGGAATTACCAATAAATAGTTGTGAAGAAACAAAGACCATGTCCCCAAAGTTAGAGAACAGACTCAACTGCTAGGAGGAAAGTCTGCACTAGATCTAATATTTTAAGTAAAACTTCAGCTTTGGTACCCAAAACTGTCAGTGTGCTCCAGCTTTGCTGAGCACACTTTTGCAGAGTTATATTCCAATGACTGACCTTCTACAACCGCTAAAGGGCTTAACCCACAAGACTCAGAGCCACCCTCACACAGCTGTCTGCATGGTTGCAATGATCTTCCAGACTGAGAGCTCTTGAAGACCAGAATTGCAAGGGCTTTGTTCACCCAAAACCCCCCCCCCTGGAAAAGCAGCAAAGCCAGAAGGCGCATGTACACTGGCTTAGAGAACACACAAGAACCTGGCACAAGAAGAGCTGCTGGGTTTGTCAGATCTGTTGCCTTAGGCACAGCAGGAAGAGAAAGGCCACCAACACATCCATGTTTCTTTTCCAGCAGTTCACAAAATGATGCTGAGAAAACACACAATTCACGTTCACTTAGAAACAGCACTCAACGAATTGGTTAGGTAATTTTCTGAAGCATGAAGTTGACCCATATTCTTTGTTTTTGTTTTATTTTTAAAGATTTATTTATTTGAAAGGCAGAGTTAAAGAGAGGCAGTGCCAGAGAGAGAAAAAGAGAGAGGTCTTCCATCTGCTGGTTCAATCCCCAGATGGCCGTCAACAGCTGGAGCTGGGCCGATCCAAAGCCAGGAGCCAAGAGTTTCTTTTGGGTCTCCCATGCAGGTGCAGGGGCCCAAGGACTTGGGCCATCTTCTACTGCTAGCCCAGGCCGTAGCAGAGAGCTGGATCAGAAGTGGAGCAGCTGGGACTCGAATCAGCACCCATATGGGATGCCGGCACTGCAGGCAGTGACTCTGCCCACTAACCCACAGCACTGGCCTCAGCCCATATTCTTAGCATATTTTGACATTCTTAAGCACTTTATTTTTAGGTGATAGCCTTCCAATCAGGCTTTTCTCTTGATTTTGACAAAGCCTTTTCTTCTGAGTAAAATAGATGTTCAGCAACACAGGGCAGCTTTTATCTGCGAAAAAATCTTCCTCTCAGCCGAGCAGACAATACAAGCAAAATGGAGGCAAATACTCACAATATTTCCTCTATGTGAATTGTCATTCTTTTCTACCACGGGATGTGCAAGTGGCAAGATAGTTTATTCCTGTGTGGTGCTGACAGCAGGTTCTGAATACCTCTGAATATATCACTTTTATTGCCTTTTATATTGAATTACTGTGAATGAAAAAATATACTTTTGTGAAAATTCAAAATCAAAATACTTTAGATGCTTTTAGAATCCACCTCCAAGGCATAAAGAAAAGCTTAAGAAAACAAATAATTCTGCTCAGGGATACCAGACACCACTCCCACTGAGACAGGTCCTCCTTGGAGGAAGGAAAACATTATCAAAGATGGACAACGACTTCCAGGGAAAACTTGCAAGTGTTTCATTTGGGGTTCAGGCACTTGTGCCCTGTACCTGCTACTTCAAACCCTGACATAAAATCTGCTTCACGGTGCTTGGCCTGTAACATTTCTTACTGCGTACTCCTTCTGAGATTTTGTACTTCCTAATGCTTGTATCTCACTAGAAATCTCACCTTTCCACTGTCCATCAGTCATAAGGATTCTTCTTCAATATATTATCACTTATTGGAGTAGGAGGTAGTAGATTTCATCTCTTTCCATGTAATCAAGAATTCCACAAAACAAGACATGTTATTTGAAGTACTTCAATTCCCAGCTTGCCATTTTTCATGCAGATGAGAGGAAGTCAGATAAAGTCTAAGTGTCTTACATGGCTCAAAAGCCCCTTCACGACTGATCACTGACGATTCATCCAGTGTCATTACTTAGCCTCCAGAAATTCAGATCCTTTACTTCACGGTGAGCTTATTGTGGTTCCTGGTGAACTCACTGATGTTTGCTACTCTCATGCATTGGCTTGTTTTTTGTTTTTTTGTTTTTTTTTTTTTTTTCATTCTATACAAAGTTTCCATTTCAGGAAAAGAATAAATCTATCTTCAAACCCAAAAACACTTGACTTATTGCTGATAGTTCTCCTAGGCTTTCTACTGTATCACTGGGAACGCAATTCCTAGTTTGTTGAGGAATCCATAGCCATGTAGATGGGTAGGTTGGCAGACAGATAAATGATAGTTAGGTGACTGACTAAAGAGAGTAATGTGGTAGGCCCTTTCTACATATCACTTCAAATCTTTACGAACACAGTGCATATAAATACCCTATTCCCCCTTTTACAGTTGAGGAAACTATTGGACAAAGAGGGAAATGACTGCCCCAATATAACAGCAACTGAAGTCTTTTCCAAGAAATCTTTGCCTATGCCAATGTCTTGCAGACTTTCTCCAATGGTCTCCTGGAGTAATTTGCTGATACCAGCTCATGGACTGAGATCTTTGATCCATTTTGAGTTGATTTTTGTATAAGGTGTAAGGGGTCTTGTTTCATATTTCTGCACACAGAGATCCAATTTTCCCAAAAGGATTTGTTGAGACTGTCCTTTCTCCAGGGACTTATTTTAGCTCCTTGTTCAAAGATTAGCTGGATGTAGATACATGGATTGATTTTTGGGGTTTCTATTCTATACCACTAGTTTACATGTCTTCTTTTGTGCCAATACCAGGCTGATTGATTATAACTGACCTTTAGTCTTAAAAATATGA
Source organism: Oryctolagus cuniculus (assembly GCF_964237555.1). NCBI lineage: Eukaryota > Metazoa > Chordata > Mammalia > Lagomorpha > Leporidae > Oryctolagus > Oryctolagus cuniculus. The sequence goes on from NC_091438.1 coordinate 95,673,337, forward strand.
TATTCTGATGCCTCTGGCTTTTTTTGTTGTTGTTTAAGATTGCTTTAGCTATTTGGGGTCTCTTGTGCTTCCATATGAATTTAGCATTGTTTTTTCTAGATCTCAGAAAGTGTTTTTGGTATTTTGTTTGAGATTGCATTGAATCTGTAAATTGCTTTCGGTTGTATGGACCTTTTGATAATGTTAATTCTTCCAATCCACGCACATGGAAAATCTTCCCATTTTTTGTGTGTCTTCTTCTATTTCTTTCTTTAACATTTTGTAATTTTCATTGTAGAGATCTTTGACATGCTAGGTTAAATTTATTCCAAGGCATTTAATTTTTTGTAGCTTTTGTGAATGAAATTGATCTTAGAAGTTCTTTTTCAGCTATGGCAATGTCTGTGTATACAAGGCTATTGAAAGGCTGGTGTTGTGCAGAAGGTTAAGCCTCTGCCTGCAGTGCCAGCACCCCATGTGGGCACCAGTTTGTGACCCAGCTGCTCTCCTCTGACCCAGCTCCTTACTAACACACCTGCAAAAGGCAAAGGAAGGTGGCCTAAGTACTTGGGCTCCTGCACCCTCATGGGAGACTCAGAAGACTTCAGCAGTGAAGCCAACAGTCCTGGGCTGTCCTTTGTCTTTTATTACTGATTCAATCTCTGTCTTGGTTATTGGTCTATTTAAGTTTTCTGTCTTCATGACTCAATTTTGGTAGATTGTATGTGTCCAGGAATGTATCCATTTCTTCTAGATTTTCCAATTTGTTTGCATATATATAGCTGTTTGTAGTAATCCCTGATGATTCTTTTTATTGCTGTGATATACATTGTTACATTTCCTTTTTCATCTCTGATTGTATTAATTTGGGTCTTCTCTCCCCCCCCCCTTTTTTTTGTTAGTTAGGCCAATGGTGTATCTCTTTTGTTTACTTTAAAAAAAAAAAAACAGTTATTCATTTCACTGATCTATAACTTTCGTTTTTTTTGGGTTTTCTGGTTTTCTTTCTTTCTTTTTTTTTTTTTTTTTTTTTTGACAGGCAGAGTGGACAGTGAGAGAGAGAGACAGAGAGAAAGGGCTTCCTTTGCCGGTGGTTCACCCTCCAATGGCCGCCGTGGCCGGCGCACCCCGCTGATCCGATAGCAGGAGCCAGGTGCTTCTCCTGGTCTCCCATGGGGTGCAGGGCCCAAGCACTTGGGCCATCCTCCACTGCACTCCCGGGCCACAGCAGAGAGCTGGCCTGGAAGAGGGGCAACTGGGACAGAATCCAGCGCCCCGACCGGGACTAGAACCCGGTGTGCCGGCGCCGTAAGGCGGAGGATTAGCCTAGTGAGCCGCGACGCCGGCCTCTGTTTTGTTTTAAACAGCTCTTCTTTCACTGATTTTTTGTAGTGCTTTTTTGGTTTTAATTTTTTGTCTTCCTTAATTTTAATTATTTCTTTCCTCCTACTAATTTTAGGTTTGGTTTGTTATTGTTTTCCAGTCCTTGAGATGCACTGGTAGTTCATTTCTTTGGTGCGTTTCCAATTTCTTGGTGTAGGCACTAATTTCTATAAAGTTGTCCCATAAGTTTTAATATGTTGTGTTATCATCTTCATTCATTTCCAGAAATTTTTGATTTCTGCTATGACTCATTGTTCATTCAGGAGAATGTTGTTCAGTCTCCAGGTATTTGCATATTTTCTAGAGATTCTCCAGCAAATCCCCAGAGGCATTTGCTTGCTCTCAGATATAGCCATAGTGGAAGACATTATGGAGACTCCTCAGAAATCTGAAAATAGACCTACCATATGACCCAGCCATCCCACTCCTGGGAATTTACCCAAAGGAAATGAAAGCAGCATATGAAAGAGCTATCTGTACCCCCATGTTTATTGCAACTCAATTCACAATAGCTAAGATATGGAATCAACCCAAATATCCATCAATAGATGACTGGATAAAGAAAATGTGCTATATATTTACACTATAAAATGTTACTCAGCTATAAAAGACAATGAAATCTTGTCTTTCACAACAAAATGCATGCAACTAGAAACCATAATACTTCATGAAATAAGCCATTTTACCTGACTTGTGGTAACAGAGTAGAAAATAACTTAATGTACATGAGTGAAATTGACATTTTGAGAATTAATTATTGTTTACAACCCTGGTCTCTACTGTTGAGGAACAGTGTTTTTTTTTTTCTTCTTACTATTTGTTGAATTCTTTACTTAATGGAGGGTTAATCTCATGATTATCAAATAAGCTGAAATTATTGTAAAAATTAAAAGAATAAGAAAGGAAGGAGAAGGAAGGTTGGGAGTATGGGCAGGAGGGAGTATAAGGTGGAAAGAATCACTATGCTCCTATATTTATATACATGCAATACATGAAATTCATTCACCTTATATAATTTGAAAACAAATAAATAATTATAAATGAAAAATGATGTCAGGATTCAAATAAGACTTCTCTAAAAAAGCTAGTTATCCTTCCATTATACTCCATTAATATTTTATTCTGTATTTATTCAGTCATATCTCTGTTTACTTCAACAAGTATGCTGCCTTGAAGAAAAGGACTAGATCTTGCACCCCTGGCACTCAAACTGATTGATGTTTAAGACTGATTCTTTGGCCCCCTGAAATGTTAAATGAGTATAATAAATTAAATGAATATAATAATTTACCTCTGTGCTTTACAGGTAAAAAAATAGTTGCTATAAGCAGAAATTGAATTACTAATTGATAAATTTTTTGATGTTTTTTTGTAATTATTTTCAAGATGCTACATAATCAAAAGAAAAGGTAATTTGTAGATAAGAGATGAGATTTCAATTTTGGCTCCATATTAGGCAAATCTACTCCTACCTACAGATTTTCAGCTGTAACATCAAGATAATAAAAGCAGCTTCCTCACAGATATGAGACTTAACTCTGATAAAGCCTATAAAAAAACTTTCCTTCATAGATTCTCAAGTTCCATACAAATGGTGACTGACGTTGATGGTCAACTACACCTGATAACTTTCTTGGCATTACTTTTGTAACAAGAAGAAAGTATGGCTAAATAGATTTAGCATTTTCCATGAATCAATATATATTTATTGAGAACTTATATCATGCATGACACAGAACCTGAGTTTAATCCATTCTTCTAAAATAAGGAAGTTAAGGATAGTAGAAATATGAAGGGGAAAAACTGGCATGTCTTCCTTATAAAATAATTCAATGCCTGTCTATCTCTTTGGGATGGAAATTCTACATAGACTAAACCTGTGTGCCACCGGGTCATTCTAGTATAAATCTGATGTACAACTGGTGCTCAACAGACATTTGCTGAATACATGTTCACAGTTCATTGTCATGGCCATCTGGGTTTTCTAAGTTAAGTCATGGCCTGGAAATGGCTGGCAAAAGTAAAAAGAGAGCTGAACAAAAGAAAGAAAACAACAGGAATGTGCAAATTGAAAAGCCAGCAAAGAGAAGAAGAGAATGGTCAATATAAGAAAAGAAGCCGAGAAAGCAGGAGCAAGCCAGGGTTTCAGTGAATGACTTAAGATGTTCCTGTGAAAGAAAACACATCAGCTTTTGCCATTTAGGGATATCACTGGTCTCAAAGCATTTTATTGCATGAAAATGTATTTTCTCTTCAACTCAACACACACACGCAAACACACTCACACACACACACTCACTCACTCACTCAATTACTCTCTCTCATTGTTTTCCCAGTAGATTTGTCTCCCTCTCCAGGCTTTCATTCTTTTTCTAATTCCTTCTCTCTCAAGTCCACAGTAATGAGTCATCAGGGAGATCAGAGAAATCAGAGTTTGATCCCTAGATTCCTCTCAGAATCTAGAAAATGAGTAGAGTAACCTGCCACTTCCCAGTAAGTATTAAAAGAAGTATGTTAGTGTTCTTATACAGGATAGGGTTTAGTGCACTTGTCCTCAAATATGAGTTAAAAGACATTTAAAAAGATCACTCTAACCCCCCGTTTCTTAGAAAGAGGAATAGAAATTCTCACATGAACTTGATGGGCAAGATTCCTTCTCTATTCTAGGAAGAAAGCAACATCCTTACTGTTAAGGGTAGGAAGTTAAGATGGAAAGAACTCTGTACAGATCCTGGTAAAATAACACCTGTCTTTGAGCCTCCTCTCACAATTACTGGCTATTTCACAACTTCCTCTTCAGTATATATAATTCAGTATATAAGTGTTCAACTCTGTGTCTCAAAGTCTTCATTTCCTTATGAAGCCTCATTAAATAAATCTGTATGTTTTTCTCCTTGATCTGCCTTATGTTAATTTTCAGGCCCAGCTGGAAGAAAAATCAAAAGGAGAGAGGTAAGATTTGGCCTCCCCTACATACATTGTGTATCTCACAAACAGGGAGTGTTCAGTCAATTCCACTGCCTTCTCCCTGTCCTGTCCTGGCCTGTCTCTGTTCACTGTATCTGTCACGGAAACATCCTGTAATCTCTGAGACTCAGAGGTGGGAATGAACAGAAACACACGCAAACACTACCTATCACCTAATGCAACAGTACTGAAGTCCAACAGCTTCCAATAAAGAATAATACAGTCGGTAGAACATTCAGAGAGTTTTTAACTACAAAAGACCATGCTAGTAGCACATTGAAATACAACCTTTGGGTTTCTTTAGTTTGAAAAAAAAATCTTCAAGAAGCTCTTTGATATCAAAGAGCATACCTATTTTCAGTAGCTTTAAACTAAAATTGCACGGATTCCCTGGTGGGAAAAAATAAACTCTCATAAAGAAAAGAAAACATCTCAATAAAGGCTTCAGGGGAGGGGAATGGAATTTCTCACCGGTTTTCAAAATTTCTTAGCAAAGCTCTTCCTTGGCACAGCACCGAATGGGGCAGCTGCCAGACAGAAGAACCAAGGACTGAATGATGGCATGCCACAGCCCATCAGCTCCCAACAAGCTGAACATCTTCACTTCCTCATCACAAACTCTGAAAATTTGAATTACTTCACCTTCTAAAAGGTGAACAAAATGTATAAAATAAACAGGATCTTCCCAGAACATTTGCTTTCCTAGAGTGATAGACAACTACATTAACTCCACATAAATTATATGCCTAAATACACCAGCTAACAACATGCTACCACATACCCATCACTCTGTTCCTCTTAAGTGAGTTGAACTTGACCTTCAAAGCCCTTGAAATGCAAAAAAAAAAAAAAAAAAGTACTCTTTTCTGACATTTATGAGTGTCTTTTCTGCTTGACTGCGTTTTACCGCCTGAAAATAATAGTGAAAGCACTGTGGACGAAACCTGCTATAAACACTGACAAATAACAGGAAAGGCAGACAGTTTTATTCTAGGCAGGTTAAAGCTAATCTAATCAAATCTAATTCTCTCCTTTTCTAAGCCTACCACTATGTTCAATTTATTTTTTGATTAGAAGTGCAATATGATAGTCCTCTGTTGGAATAAAGTTAACAAGACTATAGTTCAATTTTACAAACAACTCTAATGAAGAAATGTATTTTAAAGGAATTTTTTAAAAATATACTTTATACCAAAGATGAGTTATAAGATGTCCTTAGAAGATTCTAAGAGAAACTGTTCACCAGTGCCTTTTTGATTCTGAAAACATACCAAATCTTTCTATTCTACCCAATAATAATATACACGTAGGAGGAAGGTTCCTTGGTCCTGGTTTCAGATATTTCAGAAAAGATCTCTTTGAAAATACTAGCTAATGGCAGTAAAGACATCGCATTACATATATTTAAATATTCAATAATGGGAACAATGAGACTTATGGGTGAAGAATAGTTAGTAAGTCATTTAGCAAGGTACAAAGAGTTATTTTCTTTTCATTGAACAAATGTACAGTCCCTCATCAAAAATAGAGGTTTTGTAATGAGCACAAAGCAAGAGTATAGGGTCCTAAAGGGATTTGCAAAAATGACCAATTTGTTTTCCTGTGAAAAGTTTCCACTGACCAGTAGATCATACTGTTTCTACCACTCCTCAGAAATGGTATAAAACAAATGGACATCTACTTATACACATACAGACCCCTCACTTACACACACACACACACACACACACACACTTGCTTCTACTTACAGTGCACCAGCTTCTAGGCAACATGATCATGTTATTTTTTAAAGCTTTGCATTTAGCAGTTTTACTGAAGGTCTTGGAAGAAGAAAGAAGAAAGGAGAAACGGCTACTACTTTGCCGTATCTATCATCGATACCAATGTTACGGTGCAGCACTGTTGGACAAAATGAGCATCTGAAAAACTCCAATAAATCAGAAAGAAAAATGGGTAAAAAATTATGATTAAAATTAACAGTGGTAAGAGAGTGAGGGTCACAAATTCAGCCAAAAAACATTTTTTGAAAATCACTCCAGAAAAGATGGGTGGAAACATTTCCTTGATAGTACTTGAAAGGAAAAAAATCTTAGATCTCAGTTGATCAGGAATACAAAATGACTGACGTAGCTGTTCAGAGAAAACAATTAATTTAGGGAAGTAGGGATTAATTTGGAGCAGTGAAGACCTGAGGAGTGATTATGCATCAAACTACTAAAATGGAAGAGAGAGCCAGAACTTTTTTGTTTGTTTTTTGGTGCAAAAGATAGAAGCAGATCCACCAAATGCAAGTTCCAGGAGACAGATTTTGACTTCATATAAATAACTCGGGTATCCTCTGTCAGAAAGTGTTTACAGGGTCTTTAAGAGTTCCTAATTGAGGTTAGGGGTACAGAAAGTGGCACAGACGCACACTCAAGGAGCCCATAGTCCTGCACTAGGCATACTACTTGGAGACAGAGTGAACACCCCAAAGGAAAAAAAAAAGTCTAGCAACGCATTCTGATGACTTTTCCAGGGAAATCTTGTATCAGGATGGTTGCTAAATTTAGTCTCTTTTCAACTTTAATTCCAGGTCCAGGGTGTGGTAAGCCATATTCTTTAAAAATTGTATAAAATGGGCCAATCTTACTTAAATATCAGTATAGAGGCTTTCATCACAAGGAGAACTTAGATGAAGAGTAGGACTCATGGTTGCCAGTCCATTCATTCTTGCCACAAACATTTCATAAGGGCTTCCCCAGACCTGCTCCACAGCGACCTGCCCTCGTGATGCTGAAAGCTCACTAGTTTCTCATGAGCATTCCTCAGCACTCAGGTGTGTCAGGGTATCGTTTCCTACTACAATAAAGCCGCCATTTCTAATAAAATAATTGTAAAATGGGACTGAGAATGCTTTAATGTCCCATGAGATGCCACATCAACAACTACCCATTTTACAATGCTGCTGTCCGAATATTAAGTTCCTGAGAAGGTTCAGTGCTCATTACTGGTTAGGGCAATGTTTTATGACAGGCTTCAAAGAATACAAATCCCAAGAATTATCTTGGAGGGTTCTCAAAATAGTGCCGCAAGATTTCCTCGGTGAGGCAGCTAAGTCTTCAGGCTATAAATCTCCCCCAATAACAGTGCTTATTCAATTTAAGGCTGCAAGCCCGAGAGAGATTAATGGGATGAGTTGTCCACTAGTCAAAGGAAGAACACAAGATCTATCCTATCTTATTTCATCTTCTGGTTTAATCATTATAAGTGTTATGTAATGTGACATTCACACATTATTGAAGACACTCAAGGAACAAACTGTGTATCACTAATCAGCAGATCATTTTTCATTTTCTTGCAGATTCTAAAATTAATGATGCCCTCCCTTTATTAAGTCATTTTTTAAAAAAAAAGTTATATTAAATAAGAAATTGCACATGGGAACAAAAAGCATTTTTTTTCTTTTGCAATTTGGGTGCTTTTCTCTAAGCCAACCAATCCCAGGAGGGTTGGAAAAGAGGCTTAAGGAATAGCAACTTATTTCGTTTCGGTTCGTTAGATCTCTGACAAGCAACTTGCTCCTTCAGGATCCAAAATGTTCTTTTCCCCCATGATTCTTTCATGTCTGTTATTCCTCTTTAACTCAGTGGTTGCAACACACTTGGATGCTATTTCCAAGCTGCTAATTGGGTCCTGGGGAGTGTCCTGGCTGTGCTGGGGCGTGAGGCCACGTTGAGCTGCCTAGCTCCATGTTCTCTGCCAGCTCCTGCTCCAGCAGGAGTGCCTTCTGACAGAGCTGCGGGGGTGCCCCCCCCGGGCTGGGGCAGCTGAAGGGGGCAGGCACTCTGCCCAGAGCACCCCAGTCTCAATTTAGCCACCCCTCTGTCATGCTGGGGATTTTAATTAAGTCAGAAATTCTTTGGATATACTGTCAAAACCAAGCTCAAGTTCTCCAAAAACTAAACTGTCATAGACCCCAGCAATCCATTTTATTTTAAAAGATTATGGTCACTTACAACAGCCATTTTTTTACCTTTCCTGCACCAAACAAATCAGTCTCATAATCTAAGTGTCATTCCATCCCGACTCTTCTTGGGTCTTTCAAATTTCAGCCACAGGTGGATGTGACTGTGTGGCTTTGGCACAATAGCTTGGCAAATAGGTTGGGTCAGGCACTTGTGTGAACCTCTCTGCCCCCATTTTATTTACACACAGTTGGGCACCTCCCCAAAAACGCCTTCCTTCACAAAACACATGGTAGCTGATCTGTCATCTAAGGTGAGAAAAGCAGCAGAAATGTTCAGGCAGCCCCTGCGATGTCACTGCTAAGAAACAGGTTACCAACTGGAAACGCTCCCATTTTGGGGAAAGTCCTGGAGGCAGCTGTGGAATGGAGGGGAGGAAAGTGAATATCAAATCAATTTGGAACAAAAAGACCCCAGGGCCCTGGCGTACTCGAGGCCTTGGGCCCCAGGCCAGTTTTCTTTGCAGTAAGTGTGCAAAGTGTGCTGCAAACACATACCCATACACTCAAAGCATTTTTAGCTGTGGTGAAAGAAAACAAAATGGCAACAAATACCTCCCCATGAAAATGAAGTGGCTTACTGAGTAATAGGGAATCATACCAGGAGCTCACACAGTGGTTTAAAAGAATGAGGTAGATCTGTATGTTTTAATATGGAAAGAGCCCTAAGACTTATTAAGAGTAAAACAGAATAAAATCTTACAGTAGAAAGTTATATAGAGTATATTATTATTAGTGCTTAAAAACTTAGAAAGCAATCCTGTGCCTACAAATAGGTTTACCCATGCATAAATAAATAGCAAAAACTGTGGGATGCATGCACTATTTATGGGGGTTTATCCCTATAGAGAGAGGCAGGAAATCAGACAAAATCATCACTTACTTCTTTGTACATGTGGCCAAAAAGTAAATGTAGTTGCTTCGAGGCTGAGCCTATAATAAGCTTTCCATAAATGCCTGTTGATGAAATCCTCTGTTGATTGAGTGATTGAAAGGCAGAAAGACAGAGAGCTCTGTCTGCTGATTCACTCCTCAAATACCTGCAACAGGCTGAAGCCAGGAGCCAGGAACTCAACCCAGGTCTCCCAGACGGGTGGCAGGGCCCCAACTACTTGAGCCATTACCTGCTGCCTCCAAAGCTGCACACGACTAGGAAGCAGAGGAGCCAGGGCTCCAACCGCATACTCTGATACAGGCCATGGGGCTCCCAAGCAGGGTCCTGACTTCTGCACCAAATACTGGTCCCCTGGGTTGATTAGTCTACTTCAAAACACAAGAACTAAACCCCTTTTGGCATTCTATCAAAGCTTCATTGGGTCTAATTTAACAGGATTTAAAACTTAATCTCATACTTCCAAGCTATTTTCTTTGACCTCAATCCTAAAAAGAAGCCTTGTTAACTAACAATTTTTCCTAATCTCATCATTCAGAAATAGAAATTTGTGCTCTCTTGGGGGTATTTATCATCCCCTGTTGAGAATGCAAGATTTTGGGCCAGTGTTATGAAGCGGGTTAAGTCACCACCTGTAATGCCAGCAACCCACATCGGAGCACGGATTCGAGTCCTGCCTGCTCCCTTTCCCATGCAGCTCCGTGCTAATGCACGTGGGAATTGGATAATGGCACAGGTGCCTGGGACCCTGCTAACCACGTGAGAGACCTGCATGGAGTTCCACACTCCTGGCATCAGCATGGTCCAGCTCCAACTGGTGCAGCCCTTTGGGGAGTGAACCAGAGGATGGAAGATTTCCTTCTCTCCCTCTCTCCATCTCTCTGTGTCACTCTGCCTTTCAAATAAATAAAATGAATCCTAAAAAAGAGAAAGGGAAGGCACAATTTAGGTTAACGAGTTTCTTCCTATGTATCAGGTAACGTGTAAGCACTGCACCTGAGTCACCACGTTTAGTCTTCAAAAACAGATGAGTAATTGAGGCACAGAGAAGTCAGGTACATATCATAGGTTCCACAGTAGTAAAGGCTAGGGTGGGCATCTGTACCCAGACGGTCTAACTTCTGCCGCCCCTCAGAGATAATGTGCCCTCAATGCGTAAGTCAGAGAAAATGTGCCCCCAAATGCATAAGGAATGTATCTTGCCTCACATAGAAAGATCAATGGAGTTTATCCCAAATGAAACTGTCAGCTTCTGGTGGTGTTTGTAGCAAATGGAGGTTGAGATTAAAGGTAACATAGCAGGGTGTAAGTAACACAAGGTCCTGTAAACACAGGTTTCAGGAACACAAGTGAGAGGAAAGAACAAACTGCTTTTATTGGAGTCTATGGCACTGAAAAACACAGTTTCTTCAACAAGATGGGAATAAACAGTAGCAGGGAATAACACTTTGGAAGTGCAGGCTGGCTCCGATTGGCACAGGTGAACATCAGTGCTTTGAGCTCCACAGCCCCAAGACCATGGCAGCACAGTATAACACGCTCATGGTTCTGCTGCCTGCGTGGAGCCTGGGTCAGCCAATGGCTTTCCAGCCCATCACCCAGAACTCACAAAGCAGTGCTCTCCTGCCTGACTCCGATCATCGCCTGTCTCTTACTTTCCCAGAGTCTTGCTCACTCACCTGTGAGCTCTTCTTTAAACTGAATCTCATTCCTAAGTTCAGACAAGACCACATCCTGCCCTCTTCTTGGAGACCACAACCACCCAGCCATTTCTGCTTTCTGTCTCATCAACATTTACTGCAGGCACTACTCATCCGAGCCTCTTTGTGGAGACAGCTGACAGCTTATGTGTCATTCCCTCTCATAGACCCCAAGTTCCTAGATGAGGAGGACTGGTAGAACTGACACTTCTACGTATTTTCCCCAGGACTTGGCCAATACTGTGATGTCCCCAGGGTTGGCAGGTTTGAGGGACTGGTATCTGGTAGGGCTTGCTGTTCAGGATGTATATGCTAAAATATCTCTATCAAAGTGGGAGGGAGACATTGGACCACTGAATTCAAAACAATTGTTGGGGCCAGCTTTGTGGCACAGTGAGGTAAGTCATTGCCTGCAAATACCGGATGTCGTATCAGAGTAACAGTTCGAGTCCCAGCTGTTCTGCTTCCCATCTAGCTTCCTGCTAATGCTCCTGGGAAAGCAATAGAAAATGGCTCAAGAACTTGTAGGAGATCCATGTAGGAAATCCAGATGGTGTTCCTGTCTCCTGGTCTCAGCCTGGCCTCCTGTGGCCATCTGTGGAGTGAACCAGTAAATGAAAGATCTATTTCTGTCTCTACCTTTCTCTGTCACACTGCCTTTCAAATCAATAAATCTTAAAAAAAAATCTTAAAAGGTTGGAAATTATTAAATAATCAACATTCCAGAGGCAAACTTCCACAGAGATTTTATACTCTCCTAGCATACTTCCCCCTAAAGCTTCTAGACATGGTCATGGTTTAAGCCACAGGGCACAAAAATAGCAGATCAAGATCTTGTGTGCAGAATACGGCCATCAGTTGAATAATGAATCAATATCCTGCAGTGACATAGGAGAAGGAACTCCCTATGGAGTTCCCTATACAGTGGGGTATAGGGTAAGGGCATGGCTCCTAAAGCAGGCTAATGGCTAAGCTTAGCACTACTGCTCATAAGCTGTATGAACTTGAAAAAGTTACTTAACTTTGTGACTCAATTTCTTCATCTAAAATGGAGTTAATAACAGCATTCCCACCGCAAGGCTGTAGCAAAAATCAAGTGTGGCACACAGAACAGTGTTTTTGTTGGCCACACCAGATATTCATCATATAGATGTAATGTGAAAGATCAATTCTACCTAGTGAATTGACTTTTAACAAAGCTTAAACTCTCTGGATAGCAATGTGTACATTTCTCAGATAATAGTCATAAAGCAGCCTTGCTTTGACAATGCTTGTGATTTGGGCTACAGATGATGGAGTCACTCCTTAATTAACCTACTTCTACCAGGAGGATCCTAAATAAACAATTCATCTTCTAAACAGATGAGCTTCTCCCATCTACTAAGTGAATGCAAAGTGATTGCTGTTATTTTGGTGAGTGAGGAGCTTCAGTTTATTGAGAGCATAATAACTCCATTCTGGTGGAATTTATAAACCATCCCATACTCCACTCACATCAAAAAACAGCAAAAAAAAAAAAAAAATCCACAACTGACACAAAGTAACTTATAAATAATTTCAACTGCCCTTACTCTCCTAACTGAGCAAATTATGTCCACATAATATAAGGCAAGGCTGTGACTATCTTCACAAGCAGAGGTACTCTATGGTCATTTGTGCAGGTGAGAAGGTACTTCATCTCCACCACCAAGGATGTGTGTGCACAGCACCTCCTCAAAGTGGGTACCAGTTTCCTGAGCACCCACTGCCTTTTACTTCCTCTCTGGCCCTGAATGCCGGGAAGGCCAAGTTACTTCTAGTTTAGCAACTTCCCTTTGAAAAAAAAAGTATTGATTTCTTCCTGCAAACATCTCTGGCAAGATGAGAAGACCAGAATTCAGAACAGATTGAAGGGCATACACTTTTAGGTATAAACTATTTCATTTCACTGGGGTTTCTTGTAGGGCATTTTAAATGGCTTGTATCTTACTTGCTCTTTTATAAACAATCTCCACACCACCACTTCCCAATTTTCCAGAGACAATAAAAATGAAAAGGAACTGTATGGCTTTCAGTTAAAGGGCAAGGTCTTCAGATTCCAGTTGTCACAGTTTCCCAGGGAACCACAATCAAGGCAGTCATCCTGAGGCTGTGGCCAGGGCACTTCCTGCCCCAAACTAACCTTGACTTCAAAATTCCAAGTTTGCTTTGTTGACGTATGGCCAGGAAGCCAATGGCTTGACAGCAACAACCAAGCTGCTTTGTGGAATGGGGGGGTTGAGTCATAGCATCTCCTCCCACCCACAGAGAGAAGGAATACAGCCCAAGGTCAAGGACAAGGACTGACATCCAAGCTGCTTCTCAGGACTCCTATGTATCAACAGCATGGCCCTCTCCCTTTCTTGCCTCTTTTAAATCCTTGGCTGGAAATAGAGAGGTCAGAGAGCCTGTTGATCTTGAGCCAGGCTGGATTCTGAGCGGCTGAAGCAAATCACAGTAAGCAGACCGCCACCGCATTCAGCAGCAGAGCATTGCCAATGATGTGTGCCCGTGTCTGTCTGCCTGTCTGTCCAGATCTGTGTCGGCCCTATCTACATCTGCCTCACTCTATCTGCCTCTCTCTCTCTGTCAGGGTGTGGTCTGCCTGTGTCTCTCTGGGTGTGTGTCTGTCTGTTCCTCCCTCTCTCAGTCCCTATCTTTCCCTCCAGCTTCCTTCCTCTGTCACTCTGTTCTGTCTCTGCCCATCATTTCCTGTCTCTCTGGACCTCTCTCAGCTTGTGCCTGTCTCACTGTCATTTGTCATTCAGGCCTGCGTGATGATTTTCATGGCTTCAGGCACTTTTGCCTTCAGGAGCCCTTACTTCCTTAGAGAAAAATATTAAAACATATTTTATGACTGCCTTGGGAATAGGCAAATATAACCCAGGCTGGATTTATTATTATACATTCACTATTATTATATTCATTTTTTTCCTCCTGATTTAAAATTTTCCTCGGAAATGAAACATTTTGGAGGAGCCCTATAACTGTCATGGGCTGAAGGCATTGTGACTAGGGTTCAAAATGGGAAACACACACACACACACACACACACCACCCTTCCAGGCATGGAACTGCCCTGACTGGCACTCTGTCCCAGCCTAGAAAATTGTAGGCTACATCATCTAGCCTACCTCTGCTGTAAACTACAGGGCTCATGTTACGTTTCCCTCTATCCTTTCATTTTTTATGAGTTTACAGTGGTAAACCTTGTCTTTTCCTTATGATGTAATATTAAGCTTCTAATCAAAGCTTCAGGACAGAGATCAGCTAAGTGTGTGCCCCTGCTTGCTTTAGTTCTAGGTTATGTATAAGGAGTCCTCTGCAGGACCAGGTCTAGCCCACTAGACATCAGCCTTGGAATGCAGCGGATGCCCAAGGAAGGACTCAGGGTTACTTTCCTTGCCTAGTTTTCTGCCTCTCTCAAGAACAGAGCTGGCTGGGTGAAGGCAGGAGAATCCTGTGGCCTCCCATCTTCTTGTCCACACACATGTACCAGCACCCCGCTGTGACATGCCTTACACTCACCACTGTTTCTCTGAGGCTGCTGTGGCATCACATCCACAATAAAGCTGGGTCTGTCTGACACACGGTTGAGTCAGGGGCAGCTAGATCTGGCCACCTTGGCTAGTGAAGACTGAGAGGGTTTATGTGAGAGTTCTTAACAATAGTTTGCCTCCAAACCTAACCATCACCCACATTCTATCCTCAAGCGATATCTCTTAGGTTTGATATTCAGTTCTTCCACTTGCTTCTATAATAGTCCTAATTAAAAAGCCCCCCCCCCCAAAAAAATCCCCAAGCTTTTTGCTATCTCCCAGGGAAATGGTATAAAATGAAATTGATTTTCTTCTTTATCAGCAAAGCTTGTAAATTGAAGGCACAAATCCCAGGAAGCCAGCACATTAAATTTATCTTAATGTTGCTAATTGGACACAAAAAAAATGCTCCTTTTCTTGTTAAAGTTTTGAAAAACAACTAAAACAATCATACTTTCCTATCTATTTCCCTTGGCCCCAACCAAATAGAAAATATGTCGAATATACTCTCTAAAAAAAAAAAAAACTATCACTGTTGGGAAGATAATTTGAGTATTTCTGGCCTCAAATTGTCTTTTTTTTTTTGACAGTTTTTGCTTACAATGATATATTTTTCTTATTTACTAGTGGATTTCCTTTTCTAATCTTTTGGCATAACCTACACACTTTTACCTTCTAATTTCCTTCTGGTCTCAGAGATCTATCAACAATTCACCTTATCTAAGACCTGAGGAAAAAATTAAAATTATAAATCTAATAATGGTAATACTTTAAAGCATAAATTTCTGTCCTTTCAACATCCTATGCATATCTAACTCAGCTCTCTGGCATTTCCATTGGTTTGAACTGATCATAAAATTCCCATCTTCCAACAAGCAAGGGCACAGAAAGGATGAATGACAAAGAGATTAGGTTCCTAATAACATATTCATGAAGGCTCCCTTATACATGGTCACATGAAGTGAACACCTTAGGCTCAATCTATGAAATTTCCAAACAATCTGAATTCCAATATCTGTAGGAAAGATATCCTGTATTTATTAGTTAGATATGATCACACTCATTCAAAGAGGTTCACCTTGCAGGGGCAGGATGGGGAACAAACAAAAGAACTGCAATGAAAACACTAAAGCCTGTGCCTGTATTTCTACTCCTCTCCTCCTTCTCACCCCTGAATCACTGAAAAAACAAACAACAACAACAACAACAACAAAAAAAAAAAAAAAAAGAAGAAGAAGAAGAAGAAATGGAGTTTTGTTGCCTGGGAAAAGAATCTGACCCTTTAAAGACATAAAAGATGTATGGGATTAACCTCTCAAACCCAAACTTAGGCAAGAGATAAAAAGGGGCAAGGCATGAAGAAGTACACTTTTAATCAACAACGCCAGGTTTTTTTATTGTTAATTTCCAGGAAATAGAATAAATCTTGATGCCCTGTGCCTTCCCCCAAGTTGATGGGAGGAGAGACACAAATTGGACCTTGGGGTCCCACGAGATATACTGAACACTTTCATTGAGCTCTAGAACAGACTGCCTGAGAGGGTCTGAGTTTGTTTAAATACAAAGGTTCTATTATCACATAAATAGATAGGAAAAGAAAAAACTAATATCACATCAACTGACAAAGTCACACATCAAAGTTCAATGTGAGTTTAAAAAAATGCATCTTGATCTTCTAAAGAAAAAACAAAATTTCAATACTCCGATAAATCAACAAATTATACTATCATGGGGGAACAAAAGCTAATACCTAGCTCAGTGTTCTTAACACAGAATCCTGGGGACTCCTGGGTAATGTGCAAGCTTAGGTATCACCTGTGGACAGCGTTAGAGGAGCAAGGGGGAAATCCAAGGAGGAAAGCACCTCTTACATGGGTTTTATACAGTGGGTTCACCGTAAGATACTACGGAAAGGATGACTCCAGCACTTTACAAAATTAGTGTGAGGAGCCGGCACCGTGGCACAGTAGGTTCATCCTCCGCCTGCGGTGCCGGCATCCCATATGGGCGCCGGGTTCTAGTCCTGGCTGCTCCTCTTCCAGTCCAGCTCTCTGCTGTGGCCCAGGAGGGCAGTGGAGGATGGCTCAAGTGCTTGGGCCCCTACACCTGCATGGGAGACTGGGAGGAAGCACCTGGGTCCTGGCTTCGGATCGGCGCAGCTCCAGCCGTTGCGGCCATTTGGGGAGTGAACCAACAGAAGGAAGCCCTTTCTCTCTGTCTCTTCCTCTCACCATCTATAACTCTAAATTCGCAAATAAATAAATTCAATCTTTAAAAATACTTAGTGTGAGGCCGGCGCTGCGGTTCAGTAGGCTAATCCTCCGCCTTGCGGTGCCGACACACCGGGTTCTAGTCCCGGTCGGGGCGCCGGATTCTGTCCTGGTTGCCCCTCTTCCAGGTCAGCTCTCTGTTGTGGCCAGGGAGTGCAGTGGAGGATGGCCCAAGTTATTGGGCCCATGCGCCCCATGGGAGACCAGGAGAAGCACCTGGCTCCTGCCATCGGATCAGCGCGGTGCACCAGCCACAGCGCGCCGGCCGCGGCGGCCATTGGAGGGTGAACCAACGGCAATGGAAGACCTTTCTCTCTGTCTCTCTCTCTCACTGTCCACTCTGCCTGTCAAAAATAAATAAATAAATAAAATAAAAAAATAATTAGTGTGAAGATATAGATAATTCCTGATCTAAGAAAAATTATGGGGCTGGCACTACAGCATAGTGGGTAAAGCTGTCTCCTGCAATGCTGGCATCCCAAATGGGCACCAGTTCAAGTCCCGGCTGCTCCACTTCCTATCCAGCTCTCTGCTTTGGCCTGAGAAAGCAGTGGGAGATGGCCCAAGTCCTTGAGCCCCTGCAAGTAAGTGGGAGATCCGGAAGAAGCTCCTGGCTCCTGGCTTCCCATCGGCCCAGCTCCGGCTATTGCAGACATTTGGGGAGTGAAACAGCAGATAGAAGACATCTCTCTCTCTGCCTCTGCATCTCTGTAACTCTGCCTTTCAAATAAATAAATAAATAAATCCTTAAAAAAATATGATACTGTGGTTGTAAGTGTTTTGACATGGGATAAAGTTCATAATAAACCTGCAGGGCCTAAACAGATAATAAAAGATTAAGTGAAGTATAACAATGGGGCATGCGCTGTGGTGCAGTGAGCTATAGCCCCAGCCTGCAGCACCAGCATCCCATATGGGCACCGATTCAAGTCCTGGCTGTTCCACTTCCAGTCCAGCTCCCTACTAATGTACCTGGGAAAGCAGCAGAAGATTGCCCAAGACCTTGGGCCCCTCCATCCATGTAGGAGACCCAGAAGAAGCTCCTGGCTTCTGGCTTTGGATTGACTTAGTTATAGCCATTGTAGCTATTTGGGGAGTGAACCAGTGGATGGAAGACCTGTCTCTCTCTCTGTGTCTCTATTTCATTCTGTAACTCTGTCTTTCAAATAAATAAAACAAATCTTTAAAAAAACCAAGTCTAATAGTATTTCATTATGTCTATATAGTTATCATTATATGAAATTATATAAATTATATACACCTGTAACCACAAAAATACACACGTGTGTGTGTCTATACATCTCTTCCTACTCTCCCCTTGAAATTCATCACAAAAGTGTACTATAGCCCAGGAAAAAGGAAAGGAAACAAACTGAACAAGTGAAGCCAGAAAAAAAGTTGAGAAAAACATATAATTTTTGTCTTCTCACCCAATTATAAATTATTTGCAATCTCTTTAGGTGACTTGAAGGCATTGATTTTAGAATTAAAAAGACTCATGCATCCTGCTTTGCCATGACTATTGTCTTTGTACCCTACCTTCTCCATGAGTGTTTTCCTACCTCTTTCATTATGATCTGACGATATTTCTATTTTTCTAGTGTCATCAGTTGACCGACTCACATAGAAATGCCCACTATGGCACCTGACACGTGGTATGACTTCCGTTTATGTTCCCTTCCTCAACAGTGTCTAAAAATGTGTTAAGGATCTTAAAAACTAATGTATCCAGGCCACATGTATTAACTTTTCCTTGAAAACTCTTAAGTAGGCAGTAAAACTGGATAGCAAAGTGAGGTTTGGGAACGTCCCAAGGAGCAAACATTTGGAAATGAGAACAAGATGCTGCATCAGTCCAAGCCACAATCAGTTTGTAGACATTATTCTCTGGACCTCATGCCAGCACTCCGGTTAAACAGAAGGGCGCTGTCTGCTGGCCTGGTCTCATTTCCCGACACTTTCCCCGGATCTTGGCCCCACTTGAATTCCCATCTGTGTGCTTTGGAGGCCTGCACGCGCTCCATGCAGATGAGGAGCATGGGCGGTGCTGCCTGAGCCGGCCCCAGCATCTCCCGCAGGCCTTCGGCAGCCACCAGACTTCACTGTGGAAAAGCTGCCCCACAGTGTGCCACCTCCCTCAGACTGGACCTGAATGTGAACACATCTTAAGGCAAGCATTCACCTCTTTACTATGTTAACACAGAAAATGAACTCATAATTAAGTGTGCTTTTGTTTAATGTTGTTTTTTCCTAAGGCCTCAAACGGAGAAAATTTGCAGACTCAAGAGAAAAATATATATTGATTTCAAGGCAATATCTCAGGGCAATAATATCGTCAGTTAAAGAGAAAAACCACATTAATGTATCTGCACACAAATATAAGTTGATGGCTGTGCTACTGACTATCCATGTGGCTTTGGGTAAGTGATTAAACTTATCTGTGCTTCGGCTTCCCTATCCTTAAAATGGAACAACTGTAGTAAGTACTGCAATGGTTATTTGATATTAAAGAGTCAAATGTGGGGGCCAGCACTGTGGCGTAGCAGGTTAAGCTGCCGCCTTCAGTACCAGCATCCCATATGGGCATCAGTTCAACACCCGGCTGCTCCACTTCCGATCCAGCTCTCTGCTGTGGCCTGCAAAGGCAGTAGAAGATGGCCCAAGTCCTTGGGCCCCTGCACCCGCATGGGAGACCTGGAAGAAGTTCCTGGCTCCTGGCTTTGGATCAGCACAGCTCGGGCTGTTGTGGCCAATTGGGGAGTGAACCAGCAGATAGAAGACCTCTCACTCTCTCTCTCTCTCTCAATCTTTGCCTTTCCTTCTCTGTGTAACTCTGACTTTAAAATAAATAAATAAATCTTTAAAAAAAAGAGAGACAAATGTGTGAAGTGCTCAGAATAGCACCTGACATGACATGAGCATTAGATAAATGTTAGATTAACAGACACAACTGTACACATAGAAGGAAGGCAAAATATAGTGAACACCTACTCTATGTAAGAGGATTTCATGTATTATTTACCTCTGTGACCAACTTGGAAATGGTTATTGTTGATCCCATGTGACAGAAATGGAAACCAAGGCTTAGA
The DNA here is from genome assembly GCF_964237555.1 of Oryctolagus cuniculus. Classification (NCBI taxonomy): domain Eukaryota; kingdom Metazoa; phylum Chordata; class Mammalia; order Lagomorpha; family Leporidae; genus Oryctolagus; species Oryctolagus cuniculus. Next base: position 95,693,180 of record NC_091438.1, read on the forward strand.
CGAAATAAAGCGACTTGCCCAAGTTTATACAGCTAGTAAGAGACTGAGTTGGGATCTGAGCAGAGGTTTGTGTGAGTCTGAATCTTTCTTTTCTTTGTTTGTTTGTTTCTTTCTTTCTTTCTTTCTTTTTTTATTTATTTGACAGGTAGAGTTATAGACAGCGAGAGGGAGACAGAGAGAAAAGTCTTCCTTCCATTGGTTCACTCCCCAAATGGCTGCTATGGCCGGCGCTGTGCCAATCTGAAGCCAGGACCAGGTGCTTCTTCCTGGTCTCCCATGTGTGTGCAGGAGCCCAAGCACTTGGGCATCCTCCACTGCCCTCCTGGGCCACGGCAGAGAGCTGGACTGGAAAAGGAGCAACCAGGACTAGAACCCGGTGCCCATATGGGATGGTAGCGCCACAGGCAGAGGATTGAGCCACAGCACTGGATCCTGAGTCCAAATCTTTCTACCACATCATGTGCATAACATTAATTATAACAGTTGCCACTTATTTAATTCTAAATCCCATGCCTGTCATTTCATTTAATTCTTAGAAAAATCCTTTGCAAACAGTACATAGAACCAGCCCCTGATGCTGGCTGTAGAACATTCAACTCAATTTTGTGTTCCTGGTGGCAGCAGCAGGGGTGTGCAACAAAGGTCATGGTCTCCACCTTGGTCCAAAACATGTACAAATTCAGTTCCCCAAATGGCACATTAGGTGTCGACTTGCCAAAAAATAGTAAATGCTGGAAGTACTACACAAGAAATATAACCCATGAACCCAAACTGGAAAGGATGTAACGGTGCTAGAATAAAAACAAAGCACAGCACTCTGCAGTATTGCTTTCCTTCATTAGCAACCAATTTTTGAGAACATCCCTCTGATCTACCCAAACGCACAAAAACAGACACAACTGATTAAATAAAACAAAAGGATAGGAGTTCCCAGACTGCTTCCAACTTTCCATCAGTGGTTGACAACACAGAGAAGGGCAGTGGGGAGGAAGGAGAGAGGAGGAGAGGAAAGCAGCAGGAGGAACCTGGCAAAGCAGAGAAGGCAGCAAGGGAGAGAAGGAGCAGAGGGCAAGGGAGGCGGAAGGACAAGCAGGACAGTGAAAACAGGCGAAGGGGTGGGACGCAGGCAAGGGGCAGGAGAGGAGGCTGCGCTGGGCTGTGCTGAGCACCGCGTGCTCACAACGCCTGGGCAACACAACGGGGGAGACGCGCAGAGCCTCTGCAGCCCAGCAGCCTCACTCCTGGTTCTCAAACTGCGACTCTGGGGAGGCCTCTGTTACACTCTGTATAGATTCTTCCTAATTCTTCCCTGCTTCCGCTTTGAACTTTGGGGAGACACCGTGAGGCCCCAGAAGTCCGATGTGCTTCGTGCAGGCATCATCACTGGGCCTCACTCCTCAAAAGTGAGAGTTCGCCGGAAGAAATGGCTGCCTTGGACCCCGCTTCTGCCCGGGGCAGCCGCTGGTGGGCCATCCTGGGGCGGCAGGGCTCTGAGCCCAGTTCAAGTAGCAGTTGCTTCATTGTGGCCACTTCTGAGCAGCCATCAGGAATCCTCGTCATCTCTCCCCCACCGAAGGCTCCTCCTCCCTGTGTTTCCTGGAACAGATCACCCCAGAAGCTCCAGAGGCCAGCTGGGTATGCACGTTGATGGATAGCAACTGCGTCTTCCAGCAGAAGATCCCAACCCTGGGGATCACAGATGGCCAGATGACTTGCAGTCACTTTCTCGCCCAAAAATGCTGGGCTCAGGCATCCAGGCCAGACCCAGCAGAGAATTCTTTCCAGTGCAATCCACACAGGAGAGTTCCATAGCCATGAGCTTCCACTTGTGTTGTAATCAGAGTTTTCCATCTCTGACTGCTTAAGAAAATATTAAAAGGCCTCCACAGAGACTGCTGCCTTGCCATTTCAGCTCCCCAGCCTGGCTGTGTGCATCAAAATGCAGTCCAGGTGAAGCATGTTGGTGATGTCTGCTATCTGCTTCCTCAGGTGTGCAAAAGCTCTTCCCTGGGGACCATTCGGCTGCTTCAGCCAGCCACAGTGACAGGAGGAGATGGATAAAGTAGTTATCAAACCTCTGCTGACTACAGGGACAGGCGGGGGAAGTCATATAATTGGGCTGCCGAATGGATTATCCATTCTGGTCATTGTACTCAGTGCTTAGAAAATTCTGAACATTCTTCTTGCCTGGAGGAAAGCACAGTGTGATGAACAGAACCATTCTGGAGTGAAATCCACCTGATTTTAAATCCTGGCTTTACCATAAACACATTAGCTCTGTGACTTTGAGCAATTTACTTGGATTTCCTAAATCTCCCTTTCCTTGTCATTAAAATGGGGGAAGGGGGAGCATTTGCATAGCCAGGTTAAGCTGCCATTTGGGACAAGCACATCCCACATCAGAATGCTGATTCCAATGCCAGCTACTCAGTTTCCCAACCAGCCTCCTGCTAATGCACAGCCTGGGAGGCAGCAGATGACAGCTCAAGTGCACAGGCCCCTGCCACCCATGAGGGAGACCCAGATGGAGTTCCTGGTTCCTGTCTTAGGCCTGGTCCAGCCTGGATATTATGGGAATTTGAGGAGTAAACCAGTGGATGAAAGCGCACTTGCTCACTCTCTCTTTCCTTCTCATCATTCTACCTTTCAAATAAATTAGAAAGTATTAATTATAGTAGTATTTAATGAATTGAAGTACTTGATTACATCTGAATTAAAGATTGTGGTGAGGATTAAACAAGATCACATAGGTGTAGTAGGCAAATGTACTGAAATTGATTTAAAAAAAAAAAAGATTTATTTATTTGAGAGTCAGAGTTACACACACACACACAGAGAGAGAGAGAGAGAAAGGTCTTCCATCTGCTGGTTCACTCCCTAAATGGTGAGGGCTGGACTGATCCGAAGCCAGGAGCCAGGAGCTTCTCCTGGGTCTCCCACAGGGGTCCAAGGACTTGGGCCATCTTCTACTGCTTTCCCAGGCCATAACAGAGAGCTGGATTGGAAGAGGAGCAGCCGGGATATGAACTGGCGCCCATATGGGAGGCTTAGCACACTACGCCACCGTGCCGGTCCCCTGAAATTGCTTTTAAATTGCATTGTTCTCCCTTTGTTTTTACTTTATTTGTCTTTCTTTTTTAAAAGATGTATTTATTTATTTGAAAAGCACAGTTACAGAGAAAGTGGTTCACTTCCCAAATGGCTGCAATGGTTGGGGCCAGGCCAGGTGACATAGTCCAAGCACTGGAGCCATCTTCCACTATTTTCCCAGGTGCATTAGCAGGGAGCTGGGTTTAAAGTGGAGACAGGGCAGGGCACTAGAATCTAGGACTCAAATCAGTGCTCATATTTGAGGCTGGTGTGCAAGTAGCTGCTTAACCCACTGTGCCTAAACGCCACTCCCTTAATTTTCCTTTCAAGCTGGTAGACATCTCCATCATTCCTTGCCTTAGGAATCGGAACTACTCAAAAAGTAGAGGAAGACATCAAAGGTTCTTCTTGACTTATGTGAACACCAAAAGACTTTGAAAACAAAATGTTCAACCGTAGTTAGAATCTGTGATCCTGAATGTTACCATCTGTAATAACAATTGTAGCCACTAAAGACAATAAATAGGTAGATATGAAAGATTCAATATTATGATGTTACAAAGATGTCAGTTCTTCCCAATGTCTATAAATCTAATATAACGCAATGAAAGTTTTGGAAATTTCCAAGCCAATTACAAAATGTACGGAGAAAATCAAAGGGCCAAGAATGATCAAGACATTCCTGAAGAACAAAGTGTCGGGAAGTGGGAGGAAGTTTAGAAGACCAGGTTTAAAACTTGTTATAAAAGTAGATAAGCTACCTACTGGTAATGTGGTATTCACACAAACACAAACAGATCAATGACATACGACAGAGCATGCAGAAATTAATCCATGCATTTATAAGGAAGTATAGTAGATGATAGAGATGTCATTACAGATCACTGGGAAAAGATCCTGAGACAATTAATAGCCATATTCAAAAATTAAATGAAATAGGATCCTCCCTCCTTCATGTCAAGTCAATTAAAAATATATGCATGTGTATGCATGCATATTTATGTATATGTGTATGCATGTATTCATTAGTACAAGGGCATACAAGGGTACTTTCAAAATACATAGAAAACAGAATTGAAAGACAAGTTTCTTTTGGTACAAAAATTTGAAATCCATGTACAGTTTATTCATACTATGCATTTTCCATGAACTTTTTGAAGACTCCTCATAACTTGCAAATTTGGAGGAGATAGTGTAACGTACTTGAAGGTACCTCTAAAAGTTTACAAAAATGGAATTAAAGAATAAGCTTATTTTTGGTGGAAAAAAATCAAAAAATCCATACATGACTTTACAGGATTTCGTATGCAATGAACACCAAAAAGATGTTAGGAGAGGTTTTATGGGATTTGTTTTTATGAGAAGGGTCCATCATATTATGAAAAGCTACCCAAATTCACTAAGTGTCCTTATCTCTAGACGATATGGTGTGGAAATGTAAAACTTAGAAATGCTTTAGCTGTTTCTCCCTCATGGAGGAAGAGATGTAAGATTCAACATCCTATTCAGTTGGCAACATAGGAAGAATTAAACCAGTATATTAAAAAAATATTTACTTATTTGAAAGTTAAGAGTTACAGAAAGAGAGATGGAGAAACAGAGATCTTCCATCTGCTGGTTCACTCCCCCAGATCGCAACAACTGCCAGGGCTGTGCCAGGCTGAAGCCAGGAGCTTCTTCCGGATCTCCCACATGAGTAGCAGGGGCCCAGATACTTTGGCCATCCTCCACTGCTTTTCGCTAGGTCATTAGCAGGAAGCTGGATGGGAAGTGGAGCAGTCAGGACACACACCGGTGCCCATAAAGGATGCTGTTGTCACAGGTGGCGACTATGCTACAACACCAGCCCCCAGAACCAGTAACTCAGTAACTGCTAAGTCAAACCAGTCCTGAGGCTTAAACCATCCCTGGGCCATTCAGATACACAGTAAATCTCCTTATAATTGAAAACACATGAATACTGAAAGGAGTTGATTTTCTTCAATACTAAGAATATCATCAAATGAGAATAAAATGAAACAGTACAACCTAATTCTAGGTATACTCAAGAATAGGAAAGGAACAGAACTGTTTTGGAGACAGTTAAGAGGGAAAAAACAATAGAATAGATACACACTTCATCACCACCAGTGCAGACTCGAGTATTGCCATGAAGCATCCTGGGAGTAAATCTCAGGATGGATCCCAGGCACTTTGTAGACTGGGGACAACTGGGTAGGTGTGAGAAAACATCCAGAATTTTGGCACAGCACTAATAGGTATGCGCAGAGCCCCAAAAAGGCCAATGTTATTCTTCCTGCTCCCAAGGAGGGATGTGGTCATTAAAATTAGAATATTTCAAAAATTTAAATATTCTATTTCTTGGACATCTTACAGACCAAGATTCAAAGCTGCCACCTTGGTTAAAGGCCACAGCATAGAATCTCCCATGGGATGCCTTGGAAAACACTAATCTCATACAGGTTAAATATTGTATGTTACAATCTGTGCTTATTGATTCATAGTGCATGTTATCGGCTTGGCATGTTGAAGTTGAGCAACAAATCCTCTAAATTCCTCTGAGCAATCCAAACATTTCTAAAGAAATGTCTACCACAAACTGAGGAGCTGGAACTTCACCCAACACGTTTTGGAAAATACCATCTTTATGGAGCAGTCACCCTGTCTGACCACAGGATGTCGTGCCATCACTCGCTCACTCAGCTACAAGACAGAGCCCTGGGCTGCATGTACTGTGGTCTCAGAAAGTGACATTTTGCCAGCTTCTAGCTAAGTAATGGCCTTCTGCCAGGTCTGAAGTCCCCACAAGATGAAGTTCGACATCCCCTGAATTTGAGCGCTTCTGCTGTCTCAGTAACAGACTGCTGCTGAAAGCTGTACCCGTAGCTGTTCAATCACAGGAGTCTGTCAGGAAAGCGGCAAGGGAACACCCTTAAAAAGTATGCCTTCTCCATCTCCATCTCTTTAAAATGCTTATGCTTGTATCTACTGTTTCTTTCAAAGATTAGAAATCAGATGGAGACAGCCAGCGCTATGTTTTAAAAAATAATCCTAGGGGCTGGTGCTGTGATGTAATAGATTAAGCCTCCACCTGCAGTGCTGGCATCCCATATGGGCACAGGTTTGAGTCCCAGCTGTTCCACTTCCACTCCAGCTCCCTAATGGCCTGGGAAAGCAGTGGAGGATGGACCAAGTTGCTGGGCCCCTGCACCCACATGCGAAGTTGGAAGAAGCTTCTTCAGATGGGCCCAGCTCCACTCGTTGCAGCCACTTCGGTTGTGAACCAGAAGATGGAAGCCTTCTCTCTGTCTCTCCCTCTCTCTGTAACTCTGCCTCTCAGATAAATAAATAAATCTTTAAATAATAACAATCCAAAATTTGGTGAGTTTAGTCTATTGAACTGCTGACATTCTTTCACTGTGTGAAGAGGTGTGGGCAACAGAAATAGCCTTCACTCGTCTCCCTACTAAAGCTCTTGCATTGCTTATATGAGGATTCAGAAGGCAGAATGATGAGTAATGAGAGATGAAGTTGATCAGAGATAAGGTAGAGAAAGGTAAAATGCCTGAATTACTGGAGGTTAAAAGAAGCAGGGGGCAAATTCACAAAAGATGTCCCCATGCTTGCTCCAGGCCACCATGTTGCTAAAATAGTTACAGATTCCATAGCTGAGTCCTCCAACATCCCTCCATACAGCAGGTATAATTTTATAAGTGTATAAACTAGGGGTGAAGTTTTAGCTTAGCAGTTCAGACTCCCATGTCTAATATCAGGTTCCCAGCTGCGGCTCTTGACTCCAGCTTCTGCTACAATAGGTCCTGGAGAGCAGCAGTGATCATGCAAGTGGTTGGGTCCCTGCCACCCATGTAGGAGATATGAACTGAGTTCCTGGATCCTAGCTTCAGACTGCCCACCTCCTGCTGCTCAAATTAATTAATTAGTTTTGAATGGTGGGAAAATTAGAATTTTTTTTCAAAACTTTAAAAATTTAAGGCGAGTTAGAATAAGTTCAGTCTATCAAACTGGATAAATGGGATATTAACTTGTCTGCATATATGTGCATATTTAATGCACCTTCACATGCACAAATGTATAATCTATACATAGTTTGAAAAAATTTCCCATTATTCAGAGATGACAACTAAGCAAAACTTCCTTGAACTATGAATATATTTTATAATAATTTGAAAAGAAACTACTGAAATATTGACAAAATCTAACTTTGATGATAGAGTTATGGCTGGGCTTTTTGTTCCTTTCAGTTTTGTTTTTGTTCCAAAGTTTCTGTGACACGTACAGCTCTCCCTCCACACCATACAACACCATACTGCTGAATGAAGCAGTGAGGAAATGGGCAGGGAGGATTGACAATAGACTTCCATGGTATAGAAAACACAGGAGGGGCATGAAGAGTATGTGTATGGGGAGACAGACTTCCAGATACTCATTTATTACCAATAACTATGGTAAAATTTGCTTATAGAACTTAAACATTGATGTTTAGATTACTGTCAATTTTTCCCAATTACTAACAAAGTGATGTAAATGTTTCCTCAAAATACAGTTTCCTTTCTTTTATGATAAAGTCCAAAAAGTTAGAAGAATAGATCGCTGAATGTCAATATCTAAAGGCTCTCGGGGCAGGTGTTTGACAATACATCCCATATTACACTACCTGAGTTCAATTCCAAGCTCTGGCTCCTGATTCCAGCTTCCTGCAAACACATATGCTGGAAGGCGGCAGATGGTAACTTCGGTAGTAAGAGTCCATGCTACCCACATGGCTGCCTTGGTTCCTTGGTTTGAGTTACTGGCTACTGGCTTCCTGGCTTCCAACTGGCCCAATGCTGTCCACTGTGGGCTCTTGGGGGTGAACTTGTGGATGAGAACTAGCACTTTCTCTCCCAAGCCTTTGAATAAATATGTTTTTCTTTTTAACTTTCAACATCTTTCTCTAGTCAGATATCAAATAAATATTCACTAAATTTCTTCATAGATTTTTAAGATTTTTCTCCATTACAATTTTAATCCATGTAGATTTTTATTTCTGTCAATGATATGAAAAGAAAATACAGTTTGATGCTTCCCCAGACATCTAATTTTCTCAACATCTTTATCCTGGTAATATTTATCCATCAAATATACTAAATTATTCTGTAATTGTACACCAGAATGTACTTCTTTTATAAAAATGCTTTTTGTAAATATACATATTTTAAGTTGATAAATGCAAAGAACATGTTGACACTGAAAAGACCATGAAGTAAACCCTGTGAACACTTGTAAATGGCCACTCCACCCTCACTCCCATCCCCGGTACATTCCATAAATATTTTTTTTCTTTTTTCTTTTCTTTTATTTAATGAACATAAATTTCCAAAGTACAGCTTATGGATTACAATAGCTTCCCCCCCCCCATAACTTCCCTCCCACCCACAACACTCCCCTCTCCCACTCCCTCTCCCCTTCTATTCACATCAAGATTAATTTTCAATTATCTTTATATACAGAAGATCAATTTAGCATATATTAAGTAAAGATTTCAACAGTTTGCACCCACACAGAAACACAAAGTGTAAAATACTATTTGAGTACTAGTTATAGCATTAATTAAACACCTAAGAGTAATTGTGTATTAATTACAGAGTTCAACCAATAGTTTTAAGTAGAACATAAAAAATACTAAAAGGGTAAAGTATTAAGTTCTTTTTTTTTCTTTTTTTTGTTTGTTATATAGTTATTTTTTTATTTAATAAATGTGAATTTACAAAGTGCAACTTTTGTAACATTCCATAAATATTAACCCATCCATCAATCCGTCTACAGGAAAGTATAGCCGTCTGTTTCCATTTTATGTTGGCCTTCTCTATTACTCTACCTCTTGTTACAGTGATCCTCCAAACTAATGAGGAGATCACATGACCCCATCTTCTCATTGCTCATGTACTTAGGATGTAAATATCATGCGAGTTAGTTCTAAGAATATTGGTGGGGTTGCTGGGGCAATCAAGGGCTCAAGTTTAAGAAGACAATGCTTGATGATGGAGATGATGAGAAAAGCAGAATGGACCCCTCAAGTTGTCCCAGTAAAGATCAAGGACATTCTCTCTACTGCTGGAACTCACTCAGTGATACTAAGATGGAAAAGCTGTTCAAGGCTCAGGGGTAGATAGACAAATGAACACTGAGCAAAAACATTGAAGAGACAGAAGTTCCCAACCTGATTCTGTCTCTAATGATCTTGGGGTCATCAGTGAACTTTCTAGGACCTTGAGTCTTTCCTTTGTAAGATGAGTGGACTTGACCAACAGAAACTGTAGTTTCGAAGTTCATAGGCCAAATCAATACAGATCAGTATAGTTTGATTGGATAGTGTTTTCCTTTATTTTTAATGTAGTAGACATGGTTCTCTATTTCTAAAAGTCCCTATTGGAGCTAGTTTCACTCATATATATGTATTACCTACCCGGCCTCGGAAGTGGTTTAAATAATCTCTAACACTCCTGTCAACTTTATTAATTTACCAAATTCATTTAAGTTCCATACCAGCTCCACCTTCAAAATATACTTGGAATCCAACTACATTTCACCTCCTCTACTGCAACTAACCTGATCCAAGAGCACTGCCAGGATTATTGTAAGAGCTGCCTCACAGGTCTTCATGTTTCCATGCTACCTGTTCTGCTACCTTTTCCCAATGAAAGCAGCAAAATGAGTCTTTTTTAAAGCATAATGTTGTCACTCAAATGTCATTTAGTCAGGGACACCTACTCTGTCTTCAGTCGCCATCCCTTTGCCCATGCTCCTGATCATATTTGTTCTGCTCCATTTTCCAGATAGAACTTTCCCCTTCTCACATAACTCTATCATGTTATTATATGTAGTGAGTTCTGTTGCGTTTTATTTTATTTTAATCTGTCTTCCAAGGACAGGCATTTTTGTCTGGTTTGTTTAGTGGATTCTGAGGCTACAGGACCTAGAATAGGGCCTGGTACAGGGTGGATACTCAATAAATAACTGGAACAGGTACGGATTTATGAATACATTTTCTTTCTCTCTCCTAGAATAAATCCCTCGGTTCCAAGATGTTACAACAGTGAAGTGACATTTCAAAATAGATACAGAACCCTCTTTTCTAACCTCTTCCATGACAGCAAACCGCTTTACACATACTCCAAAGCCTGCAAAATTCTCCCCAAGGAAGTTGCTTGCAAAATCAGCATGCATTGGGGAGACTTTCATGTGACAAGTGTAAAGGCAGCCCACAAAGACAGGATTTCAAACAGGAGGGGGGCTACTTTTCCACAGTCATCAAGTAAGGAATCGATATAAGGATCAATTTATAAAACAAACATGCAGCCAGTCCCAAAATGCAGGCTGGGCAACGCTCATATGAAATAGGTCAAAGTTACATGACATCATCTATGTTCTTTGAGCCTATTATCCCTAGGGGCCATCTCCAGGTCTGCTTGCTGAATTCAAACATACTGACAATAAGATCTTTCATTTCTCAAGAGTAATACAATCTCTTTCAAAGATTAGAAAGGTCAAACTCCCCCAAAATCCAAGCTGCTTGCAACAGCTTTCAGAGAAATCTCTCCAAGAGGACACATTCCCCTCACAAAGGTGACCAATCTTGTTGAGAATGGACATTGTTGTCAGCACCAGCATCCTTCTTCTCCCAACTTGTCATCAACTGAGAGTGTGCCTCAGATCTGGTCACAGACTCTCAAATTTCACCGAGCAACACAATCTAGAAATAAAAGAATCAAGAAAGATAGGAGCAGCACCACCCATGTGAGAGATCTGGATGGAGTTCTGTGTTCCTGGCTTCAGCCTGGCTCAGCCCTGGCTGTTGTGGCCATATGCGGAGTGAACCAGCAGATGGAAGATCTCACTCTCTCTCTTTCTCTGCCTTTCAAATAATAATTTAAAAAAAATTAAGAAAACAGATGGGAGGAAGAATTCTAAGGTCGTCAACTTTTGATTTTTGTCATGTGTATACACCCAATGGGATATTTTAATGCATTCAGGAAGAAAGTAGTTACATAATCTCAAAAGAGTTTGTTAATTTAAACTTTATGAACTCTTTGTCTGCTTGCTTGTTTTCTCAGAGTATAAGTGGTTGGATACAGACTGATACTTGGCAAGTGCCAGTGTCAGTGACCTGACCCCTTATCCAGATAACATCTCAACATAAGGCTCCACTGGGGACACGGCTATGACATGATGCTCAGGCACAGACATTACGGCTTCTCCTCTAAGTCTCAGCATTCCACAGCAGCCAGAGTTGGAGAGAAGACAAGATTTTGGAGGGTGCACTCATAGTGGATGCATCTCAGTCCATGGTTTTGAGATAACTAGGCAACTGGCTTCCTTTTTTTTTCTATTCCTTTCTGAATCTTTGCACAGCTTTTGCTGACTAGCAGACAGCAGTTGGCAAGTGACCAAATACACATGGCCTTCCACTAAGACAGAGGTGGCAGACAAGTCAAACTAGTATACCTGGGTAGCTCCACATATAACTTTAAAGCATACCATGCAAACCAGTGGTATACAGCTGAACGTGGCACCTCACTTGTTTCAGATTGGGGTCAGTATCTAGGAGGGCTGTGTACACATACGTACCCACACTTTAACTGCCTGTATTTAACAACTGTGGAGGTTACCTAATATTCTGGATTTGTGACTTCTCTTAGAAGCTCTGAAAATTTGACATCATTTCAGCGTGGCCATCAGTGAATACAGCTGAACATCACCTGCCTGGTACCTGTTGTTGACGGCACCTGGATTAGCATAGAAGGTTATTTGTACCCCAGTCAATCCCTAGAAAATTAAAAGAAGTTTAACAAAAGATGCACAACAAGGGGAAAGGGGGAAGGAGGACAAAGAAACACTTAGATGAAGTCAGGAATAAGGGTGGGACTCATAGTGTCCATCCCACAATCCTATACCCTGTGCTGGTGGTGAGCTGTATATTTGGTTCTGGGCTTTTTCTTAGCTGATCATAGCTTAGAGTCTAAGACCAAAACAGAGCCAATTTTTCTGATGAAATACAATCTTACTAGGGTAATACCATTAAATCCCCAAAAAGCAATTAAACATGCAAGAGAGAGGAATGCAGACAACATGATGTGTTAAAATGTGTGGTGTTTTTTTGTGTTTTTTTTTTTTTTTTTTTTTTTACACAGTGACCAGGATGAGCCAGGGGCATCAGGGAGTGACTAGTAACATAGAGAGGTCCAACAACTGCACCATGAAAGATGGGTATATCATGGTTAAAGCATTCCCCAGCAAGAGAAAACAAGATTGCGTCGAAGTGACCAAAAAAAAAAAAAAAAAAAAAAAAAAAAAAAAAAAAAAAGTCAAATTCATTCGGCCATCAAGAAAAGCCCTTAATTTTCAGCAAATCTTCTCTGCTTCCTAAAGTATTTTCTTTATCTGGGTTGTTGTCAGACTACCATGGAAAACTCCAAGCTAGTTAAAAAAGAAATGTCTTGTAAGAGTTTACTGCATAAGTACTTCAGCTTGGAGACTTTGGGATCCAATTTCCTTTGCTCTCTTCAAGTCAAGATCATTGGTGCATGGCCTGCCCGAGTTTCTGTGTGTGGAGGCCAAAGGAAAAGGCTGACTGCCACCAGGCAGGGCTTAGAAAGGATATGGTCCCGCCCAACTGGTGGTCTCTTCTCCCAGCTCTGGCACCCTTGTGAAATGGATGGCTTTTTCTTTCTTTCTCTTAAATCTGCATCAAGTATCATCAAGACAAATCCTGGCAACAGCTTGACAGTCCCACCTGTATTTCTGCATGTCAATGATGCACAGTTTTGTGTGGCCCCAGTGAAATTAATGGAAAATCCACTTGGCAAAGCAAAACAACCCTTGAATTAACAAACAGCACTGCTACCACTTCGCGGTTTGTTAGCACAGAAAGATATATTTTGTGCATTTTCTTCAGTTCAATATCTTATCTGTATCAAAATGAGGAACAAAGAGCTCATCACATCAATAATGGAATTTCAAGCAGCCGTGGGTATAGGACTACAATTTTCTTCCCTACAGAAATGGAGATCTGTGAGTTCCACAGGGAATGGACCCTTTCCAGATGAATCAATTAAAAAATTATGAACCGTTTTGGTCGCTGAGTCAGATGGTCATGAGAACATCGCCTACTTCCTCTCCTCCTCTTTATTCTACAGAAGGTAGAAAGTTAAAATCTTTTTTCATGAGATATTGACTACATCCTCATATCAAAGCAGCCACAGTCATTACAGAGTCTGCCCAGATTCCTCTAAGAAACACTATCTGGGGAGGATTTACAGACTATTGGCTGCTTTTGATTCACAAAGAGCTGATTTTAAAGCTGAGGTCTCAGAAGCCATGAATTCATTTCATTTGCATGTTACACACAGTCAGAGAAAAAGCCATTTCCTGGGCTTCTGACCGTGAGCGATTTTTCAGAGGTGATAATTAAGATAACAGTCTACTTTCTTCACAAAATGTGTATTTTTTGCAAATCTAGAATTACAAAGATCAGATCTTATTCAGCCTCGATAGTGACATATTTTCCTACAAATCCTGTATTTTATTTTCAGGTGGGCCCTGAAGAAAAATTGGTTAAAAAAAATACAGTGAGGATGGTTGCAGGTGCTCTTTTCTGGCACAGAGAAGCAAAGTACAGAGGAGAGGGGAAACTACAGCAAAGGATGGAGTTCCACCTGTGCCTGACATTGGGCAGCAGCAGGAAAGAGCTTGGACAGGATGAGAAGGGAGAGGGTGGGAAGGTGACCATAAAGGTTGGAAGTGAAGCAGACTAGTGCCCAAGCCCACAGAGGTCAGTAAGAGCTGCGAGGATGAGGCAGCTAGTTTCAGGGGTCCAGCAAACAGGGGCTCATGTTCGGAGACTGGACCTTGAGGGTCCATAATCTAAGGAAGGTAACTGAGAAACAAGAGATAGTCATGGACCTGGATCCAAAAAGGTAGGATGTAGGAAAGAGATCCAACCCAGATCGGGGCTGTCATGCCCCAGAGTGCTAGAAGGAGAGACGGGATTCTCCTGGGAGACTTGGCGGCCTGTCACAGCTGGGGAGCTGACTGAGCACCGGGCCTTCATGTCGCCATTGTGGGCTCCCAGCCCAGCTCTCTCAACCTTCACCACGCTGCCTCTCAGCAAGACCTGATCATCTCCTTATACCACACACAAGCCAAAGAAAATGCCTCCGTGGACCTCTGAGGCTGGTCCTGCTGAGCACCTGAGCCTGAGACTGTAGGCCACAGAACACAGCACATGGCAGGAGAAGCAAACAACGAGATGAGAAGTGGCTTTCTGGTGTGGCTTTTCCCCAGCAGTACAAAAGGGAACACAATTGGTGGATGGCATACTTGCAAGGAGGGTGGTGGCAGGAAGCTTAGATTGGTGGCTGGAATCAAGATGCAACAGGCAGATGATCACTGGAATAGCATTTGGTAAGCCAATGGCTTACTAAGGTCCTAAACACAACTTCTGCTCTTTTATCCCCAGACCATGTCTCATCCTCCAGCCCTTAGAGAGCCTTGCCTTCATCTGCTCTCCCAGGAGCCTGTGCTCCACATTTAATGACAGAGTCAAGTTAACATGGATCTGAGCCAGGAATGCAGAGCCTAGTCTCAACAAAGCACAGGCTTCAGGCTGTACGTCCTCTGAGGCAATTTCCTTGGAGACCTAATACCATTCTGGAGCAAGTGCAAGAGTCCTGGCAGTGGGGACTCGAAAGTGATCTACAGACCTATGTGATAGAGGTATCCGTAGGCTGAAGACGACAGCATGTCCTTGGAAATAGAGCGCTGGGCTCGCAGAGAAGGGAATTGCACATTTAGCGTGCTGCCTCCATGCCTGCCTTGTTTATCACCGTGCTCCCCGAAGCTAGGAGAGAGTTTGCCAGAGCGAAGGCATCCAATTATACATTATAAATGAATAATGGATCCCACAACATCCAGTTCTCTATCACCAGCTATGTTCAGTTGATCAAATCACTCCTGAATGTTACCAATTATTTCTCTGTAAAATTTAGAATATTTGACTATAATCTGGAAACATCTGAAGAACTCCTTTTATAGCCCATTTGCTTTGAATCTAAACCATGCCATTTGTAACTATAACCCCCAGAATTAGCTACCTGTGTGAATGCAGATGCCTAGACCCAAACCAGTCCTACTGCACCAAAATCCTTGAAGAGTATAGGTGAGCAACATGAGTGATACATGTAACAATGAGAAACACTGAGACCTGCATGTATTGAAGAGTACTACATACTCAGTCCAAAGCTTGAGAAAACACACACTGTCACTTAATCCTCACAATTACTCCATGAGGCAAGCAAGCATCACTCTCCTTACTTTACAAGTAGGCAAACTGCTGTCAACAAGGTCTCATAGCCTAAATCCCAGACCCCTGCTCCCACAAAAACTAAAATGAGCTCAGTGAACATTAGTCATAGAACTTATAATAAACAAAATATTCTCTGCCTCATTTGCAATTTTATTTAATTTTGATAATTGTAAAGAACTAGAGGAAATACAGTTGCATTTGGCAGGTGCTTATGTCCTCACTGCCTGTCAATAAGAGGAGCTGCAGGGGAGGGAACAACATTGGGAAGAAGGAAAGCAGCAACACAGATGAGCAAATGCAATGTTTGTGCACTGAAGCGAAATGTGACAATTGAATTTTGTAGTCTTGATTTAAAATAGTTAGCAACATTGGGCTACTTTCCAGTAACATATTTAGAACATGACATTGTACCAATATCACCACCTCCATAGATCCATCATAACCTGAATGCAGTTAACCTTGATGACACAGCTGTTGTCAAAAAAATAAAATGTACCAAAAAAGTTTTAAAAAATCACTGAAATCTGAAATGTTGATTTTTATTGGGCTTACTCCAGCCAAAATGATGTTTTTTCAAAGCAGTTGTCACTGCCAAATATCACCTGTATAAACACTCCTAATGCAAATGACACCGAGTTTTATCTTGTGGCTGTCAGAATGGTATCTTGATATTCCTAAATTAACCAGCTTCACATACTGAGGAATAGGCAATTCAATTTTTTGTAATCTAGAGGGATAAAGGCCATTCCTTAAAAAGAACCATGGGCCGGCGCCACGGCTCACTAGGCTAATCCTCCGCCTAGCGGCGCCGGCACACCGGGTTCTAGTCCCGGTTGCCCCTCTTCCAGGCCAGCTCTCTGCTGTGGCCAGGGAGTGCAGTGGAGGATGGCCCAGGTGCTTGGGCCCTGCACCCCATGGGAGACCAGGAAAAGCACCTGGCTCCTGGCTCCTGCCATCGGATCAGCGCGGTGCGCCGGCCGCGGCGGCCATTGGAGGGTGAACCAACGGCAAAGGAAGACCTTTCTCTCTGTCTCTCTCTCTCACTGTCCACTCTGCCTGTCAAAAAACAAAACAAAAAAAAAAAACAAAAAACAAAAAACAAAAAAAAACCATGCATTAGAAATAAAATCTGTTAGATCAGCATCACAGCACAGCAAGTGACACAGCTGCCACTTGTGACACCAGCATCCACATTGGAGTGCTGATCCAGTCCCTGCTGCTCTGCTTACTATCCGGCTTCCTGATAATGCAACTGGGAAGGGCAGAAGTGGATGGCCCTAGTACGTGAGACCCGGTGACCCATGTGGGAGACCAAAAAGGAGTTCTTAGATCCTGGCTTCAGTCTGACTCAGATATGGCTGTTGTGGCCATTTGGGGAGTGAACTAGATCTCTCTTTCACTCTGCCTTCCAAATAAATAAATAAAGCTCTAAACAAAAAAAAAAAAAAAAAAAAAAAAAAAGAAAAGAAAGAAAGAAAGAAAAGAAAAAAGAAAGAAAGAAAAGAAAAGAAAAGCACTTGTGTTCCAGTGTAGAGTCTTACATTCTGGTTTTATCACTAAGAAGTCTGGTTTCTTTAGGGCCAAAGAAAACTTCTCCATCATTTTTAATCACTTGTTACAGTAACTACTGCTACTGTTTCAGAGGTATTTAATGAAGCTCTATTAGGTCAATAAACATGAAAGAGCTTTGAATGCAAAAGCTTTTATTTTACTGCAATGAATCAGGATTCTCACTGAAAAAAAACTAGGTTTTGATCTGGATTCTAGGAACTCCTGATACCCTTTCTTAACCCATATGGAGTTGTTCCACTGGAAGTTAGTCCATATACCATCTCAAAGCATGGATTTCAGTAAGTGGCTCCTGCAAGGCACTTTGAGCAACTCATAGAAAGACACATGTGAAGCACAAATTATTATTTTTATGGAAGACATTAGAAGAGCAGGGCAGTAGTTAGTACAATTACCATTCAGTGAAGATCTTCTGAAGTGCATATGGTAGACGTGCTTGGTGAACCAAAGTATTTTCATGTGTCTTAAAGGTTTAAACTAGTAGTACCTATATAGTTACTGAAGATAATTTGATGACTATAATATATATAGATAGGTAGGTTCATTGCTACAAATGAATTTGTCGGGATGAAGAAAATTGAAGCTACTATAATGCTGAAATGGCTCCCCAGAGCTAACCTCAACTCTCCTGCCACTTTCCCAGCTTGCTGTAAGTAATAGAATCTCATTCTATTACCTGCTTGCTAAGAAGCTTCCTCATCTGTAAAATTGGGGGAATAGAGGTAATCCTTGGCTC
Source organism: Oryctolagus cuniculus (assembly GCF_964237555.1). Taxonomy (NCBI): domain Eukaryota; kingdom Metazoa; phylum Chordata; class Mammalia; order Lagomorpha; family Leporidae; genus Oryctolagus; species Oryctolagus cuniculus. The sequence goes on from NC_091438.1 coordinate 95,710,939, forward strand.
ATCCAACTGAATGAGGAGACAATGGTTTCTGTATGTTGTACAAAATAACAATGGCGAGTGTCTTATCTAGCTGACACAGGGTTTTGGCAACCTTCTTTTATCTCCCGGCTTCAGCCACCCGGGTTGGACAGTTACACTTAGAATTTGTCCATTTAGTGCCTCTTAGTTGCTGCTCTAGTTCAAACCACTCCCTCCCTTGACCAAACGACATTCATGATAAGATGGCACTTAGGGGCAAAAGCAAATCAGCAGACAACAAGTGAAAAAAAGGGCACATCCCAGGCCCACAAGGAGGGTGGTTCTGGCTTTGGTTTAATGAATGAGTCTAACACATCAACTGACAGAATATGTCAAGTACAGCATCGAACATGGTGTTCAGAGGGGCAACATGCATTTATCCTGCCATCTCCAAAAGAATGAGACACTAGAGCTAAGAAGTCAAATCAACTCCACTTCCACAAAGGAATCTGCTATCACAGGTTTGCAATACTTTCTGCTTCTTTCCCAGAGCTTCAGCATCACATGCCTGAAGAACCTCCCTACTTTGTTGATTTCAAGCTCACTGAGCTACATTCTGATTATCAATTTGGTTTTTCGGTAACCCTATTTGAAGAATGGCTTTGGAGGCAAAAGATGTGACAAAGAACACACACAGAGCCCCAGATACGGAGATTTGAAATTTGATTTCCCGATGAAAAGAATGTCACAATAAGTTCATTCTGATTTGTAGCTCAATCATGATAATACTGGCATATACTGTTTAGCAAGCATTGGTAATATCCCCATTCTAAGTGCTTTGTATGCGTAAGCACATTTATTCAGTATAGTATCATACAAGAAAGATCCTGTTCTAACATGAAGAAACTGAAGTTGGGACAAATGAATAATGTAACCAAGGTTAAAAAGTTAGAGTGGCAGAGAACTTGAGCTATTACCTGTATGCTCTTCTTCCAATTTAGCTTTCCAGAGTCAGACACTGAATGGAGCAACCTGAAGATCTGCATTTTCTACACCCACAGATGGGGGATCAGATTTGGAACATGTGGGGTCAGTTGAGATGAGGTTCCTAAGTCTTGGCCGGAGTTATTCAGTATTCTCATGGATGTGGCTTACAGAACACCACACCCCCACATACACTGAGCCTCAGACAGGAGGAAGTGCTTCAACATCTAGGACATGACAAAGTTCCCTAAAGGGGGGAAATGCCATGAACTTTCCCTAAGCCCTGGAAAGGGGAAGCAGGAAATGCCTGGGGTCACCTTTCCAATCCCCAGGGATAAATGTCATCCTGAAGGGTGATAACCATATTCCCTGCTCCCATAAGCTACTCCTGGATGAAGACCTAGTTGCTACCCACGTTATGGCCAATCACAATGTTTACCACCTTTGCTGATTTACTGCTATTCCTACTGCCAGATTTCCTCAGCACACGGTCAAAGACTACAATAGCTTCTTGATGCTTTCCTCCATCCCAGATTTACCATCCCTGCCTCATTCTACACAAAGTAGTCAGCGCAGCTGAGTGGATATTGTTCTCATCATCACAGTCAGTTACTTGCGGGATATAAGTGTCAACATAAAGGAAGAGGCATCCACACTGACGAAATAGTACTCCCCTTTAGACTTTTGTACATGTCTGTTTCACCCCCTAAAGTATGATAGTAAATGTTCCCAGTCTCTTTATGCATACAAATTTCCATAAGCACTGAACCCAGTATTACACAGTCATAGTAGCATAGCATGGAAGTAGCTCGGTGGCACTGGTGTCAGGCAGAGCTGGGCTTGAGACCTGGTCCCATCGAGATGGGAACATCTGGTACATTGTTGTGAGCCTTGATTTCCCAAAACAGGAAAAGGAAATAAAGGGGACATATTCCTCGCAGGATTACTGTGATTGGTAAAACGTTTAGGGCATGCTTTTCTGAAATATCCTAAGTGCCCTACACATGTTACCTATCATTTTATCATCATGATTACCACAGTGAGGCTAAGTAAGTAATCAAAACACATGGTGTAGGGAAACAGCAATGGTGAGGCAAGGTCTCTATAAATTTCACCCCAGGTGTTCTTTCTGTAATTTTTTTTTTTTTTTTTTTTGGTAAAGCTATTTAAACTGCTGAAGTTTCTTCAACTCAGACACTCTAGAAACGTGGTTCAGTGATCGGCAGAATAAAGAGACAGAGAGGAAGAGGCAATGCTCAGAACAGTGAGCTTTTCACCCTATTTTATCAATGAGCATTTAGTGAGGGGCCCAGAGACAAACATCACATTCCCGTCCTCAGAGAGCTCACACCCCAAACCCAGGCAGTGCTGTTGCTGGGTTCTAGCCATGCGGTTGCTCCTATTGTCTAGCAACTGCTCTAGGCCAGGCACTGCGCTCAGCCTGTGCATAGCTTGTTCTGTTACTCCTCCTGGTAACTCCTTGATGGCAATACTCTGTCTCATTTTTCATATGAAGAAATTGAGACTTAAGACAGCTTAGCTGGCTTTTCCATAGTCACACAGCAGGTGGGTGATATGACCACGACCTGGAAGAGGGTCTACAAGATTCTCTTACCTGGGTGTTCACCTCTGGGCTATGTCTCCTGACTGTGTGTGTGCATTGCCAATACTCAATTTTATCACACAGTAGCAGAGACACAAACAGCAACAATTTTCAAATGGAAAATTTACAAAAAGAAAAATGGAAATAACAAGAACAGCCATTGTTATTCAAAAGAACAATTCAGGTTATTCAAAAGAACAATTGAATAAATTATGATGTGTTCATCCCAATAAAAGAATGAATTAATTATATATTCAAACACTAGCATCCAGCCATATAGATACATAAAGATGCATACAGAGACATAAATGGGAAGGGAGGGATTGGGGAGACTTGGTTAGTGAACACAAAATTTCAGTTAGGCAGGATAAATAATCCAAAGTCTACTGCACATAATTGAAATAATAGTTAAAACAATATAGTATATACTAACAAATTGCTAAGTAATTAGATTCTAAGTATTCTCATTAAAAATGATAAATATGTGAGGTAATGCATATATTATCTTGACTTTGTCATTCCATGATACATACAAATATCAACATAAAGTACACATAAATATATATCACTCTTATTTGTCAATATTTTTTAATTTTGAAAAGACATTTTACATGAATACCTACAGTATATGGTAAAATTTTTTACACGTTTAAAATATTTTTTAAAAATGAGCCTAGGATCTCACTCGCAGAGATCTTTCATTTAGTTTTGTTTTTTTGTTTGTTTGTTTGTTTTTTGTTTTGGTCAGAGTGTCTTGGCTTTCCATGAGTGAAATCCCAGTAGAAAGAACAGGTCATCAAAGAAGGAGGTACCTTTATCTGAAGGGAGGAGAGAACTTCCATTTTGACTATGATCTTATCTAAACAAGATCAAAGTCCGCAAACACAAAAGGCTTCCATAGCCTTGGCATTTCATGATAAGAGACAGCCTAGGGAGATTACTGACACCATAACCAAGAGTGTCAATTTGTTAAGTCAACAACAGGAGTCACTGCGCACTTACTCCTCATGTAGGATCTCTGTCCTTAATGTGTAGTTCAATGTGAATTAATGCTATAACTAGTACTCACACAGTATCTTACACTTTGTGTTTCTGTGTGGGTGCAAACTGTTGAAATCTTTACTTAATATATACTAAATTGATCTTTTGTATATACAGATAATTGAAAATGAATCTTGATGTGAATGGAATGGGAGAGTGATCGGGAGATGGGAGGGTTGCAGGTGGGATGGAAGTTATGGGAGGGAAAAAGCCATTGTAATCCATAAGCTGTACTTTGGAAATTTTTATTTATTAAATAAAAGTTAGAAAAAATGAGCCTAGGGGGTGGCATTGTGGCACCTGTGATGCTGGCATCCCATATGGGCACCAGTTCAAGTCCCAGTGCTCCACTTCCAATCCAACCCATGCTAATGCACCTGAGAAAGCACAGCAAGATGGCCCAAGTGTTTTGGCCCCTGCCACCCATGTGGGAGAATCAGGTGGAGTTCTAGGCTCCTGGCTTTGGCCTGATCCAGCCCCAGCTGAAGAGGCCATATGGGGAGCAAACCAGCGGGCGGAAGATCTCTTTCTTTCTTTCTCTCCTTCTTTCACTCCATAACTCTGATTTTCAAATAAATAAATAAATAAGTCCTTTAAAAAAAAAAAGAGCCTAAGAGGAAGAACAGAAAGAGGTGGATGTAGTAAATGCAGTCTAAGTCCATACATAATTTTCTAGTCGTGTCCCAATTATCTTCAAGCTAAAGCATCTGGCAATTGTATGCCATGAAACATTCAAGAAGAAACACAGCAAGGTGGTCAAAATCACAAACTTGCAGTCAGTCCAATCCAGATTCATATCTTACTACCTGCAATCTTGGGCAAGTACCTTATCCAAACCTGAAATTCCTCAACTGAAAAGTGATGATGATGATGATGATGATCCCTATCTTACAGGGATGTTTCCCCAATTGAATGAAATAATGTAAAAAAGGGCTGAGCCCAGTTACTGGTGCACGGCAAGTGCTAAGTAAGCAGTAGCTATTATTTTAACTTTAATCTCTAATTGCTTAGAGATCAGCCTTTACTGAAAACAGAAATCCTTCCACAGATTGACATTTAAAAGGCCACCACCACAAAGAATATGCTTAGGCTTCCAGGAAGGTACTTGTGAAAGCGTGGGCTGATGAATAAGTGACATTTGATTTTTCTGTTCCAACATCTTCCCATTTCAACATTTTCTGAGTGGGCAGCCACATGGTGCTCTTGAGCAGCCCAGCTTCCCTCCCACATTGTCAACCAGGGCTCTTCCAAATGTGGAGCACTGTCCCCAAGGCTTCCTGCTTGCCATGATCACAACTCACCCACAAGTCTTTGTGTCCTATGGCCTGGAAGCAGGTGAACTAATTAGCTCAACGAACACAGCCCAGTTATCCCATGCCTCAGTCAGGAAAAAAAAAAAAAAAAAGATAGGGAAAAAAGCAAAGCTAAGCTACAGCCAGAGAGAGAAAAAGGAAGGCAGATGGGTCAGTCCCCATTCAGTCTCAAGGGCACTATCCAAGGTCTAGACTAACTATATGAATTTTTGGACAACCTTAGCTGCTTTGTAAATAAATACAAGCTCATCAGCAGTAGAAATGCTCCTTACCAAACTCAATTAAATACATCTTCAGAGTATGTGACTCAGCAGCAGCATTTACATACTATTAGAAGGAGGTAATATTTTCAACAGCATAGCATCTCTTCCAGTTTTCCTTACTGCAATCAATGGTGTTCTGGTTGCTTTTAGACCATTTAGAAAAAACCACTGGTATTAAATTATGGACTTCCTCAGTGAGAAAGGCTTAATTTATACTGGAGAACAATGACGTTGGTGGTGGTGATGACAACAATTAACCTATGTTGAGCACTGCCTAGGCTCCAGGCATTAGCTAAGTGCTTTATGTAACAATGCATGCGATAGATGTTACATGAAACAGGGACACACAGAGGCTAAATCACCTATTTAGTCAGTGAAAGAGCCAGGACTTTGATCCTTGCTGTCTCTCCTTTGAGCTATGCTCTTACCACTATATAAGAGAATCTTCAAAAGTTCATGGAAAATGCATGGATGGAAAAAAAAGAAAAAAAATGCATGGATTTCAAAATATTTTTGTACCGAAATATACTTATTTCCTTTTTTTAATTTTTATTTTGACAGGTAGAGCTACAGACAGTAAGAGACAGAGAGAACGGTCTTCCTTCCATTGGTTTACTCCCCAAATGGCTGCTACGGAGCCAGGTGCCTCCTCCTGTCTCCCATGCAGATGCAGGGTCCAAGCACTTGGGCCATCCTCCACTGCCTTCCCAGGCCACAGCAGAGCTGGACTGGAAGAAGAGCAGCCGGGACTAGAACCCGGTGCCCATATGGGATGCTGACGCCGCAGGCGGAGGATTAACCTAGTGCACCATCGCACCAGCCCCGAAATAAACTTATTTTCTAATTCCATTTTTCCACAAACTCTTTGCAGATGACATAGATGCAACTACTTCCCTTTGAAAGTGAATAAAAGGCCTGAAGCACCTGGGCCACTCCCTTGTTGTCCCGCGCCTCCAGGCGCATGGTCCTCCTCTTTCCTGCCTGCTCTACCCTATCTGCGGCTGCACCAAACTGCACACTTGCTCCACATGGTTCCCGGCTTGCTCTCTGCCTGGTATGGACCCAACTTTAACTTTCTAGACTTCTTTCTCCCCTACATAAAGTCCTCACTTTCCTGTGTATTTCTTTCACTGAATAAATACTAAAAACCGTACCATGTTGCCCGCTTCATTTATAAGCAGCAGATATTTAAAATTCTTATCTAAATATATGGCGAGAACCCTCAAAATTTTGAGTAAAGGTCCACGTTTTCACCCTCATATTACCGCCCACATAGGTCTCTAAAGTCCTTTGTCCCTATGGTGTCTGGCATTTGATTTCTTCTACCAATTGAAGTTTCCATTGCTATAACTGCCTTTGATTTTTTCTGATAGCACATGGTGACCTAAAAGAATTTCATTCTAATGCTTCTCTCCCCATATATTCAATTTTTTATCTCCTCAAAAAAATCATGGCAATTTTACTGGAGCATCATAATTCTGCATTCTTTCAGAGCATGCATTCGTCTTTTATCTTGCTGAATGAGGTTTGGTTTATAGCATAGAAAATAGGAAAACAGGATTGAAAAGGCAGGGAGAGTACAAATCTTCTCAAAGAAACAAGACAATCTCACCACATCTGAAAAAATTAGAGTTCCTGATGCTCTCACTTTACTAGAAAATGCCAGAGGAGGTAAGTTTTGAGGGTCATGAGTACATACAAAAATATTTGCAGAGTGGTGCGCATTTGCCATGTAACTGGTGATTTTGATTTCTTCAATTACATCATGCATTCTGTCCTACGCTGTGTCTGATCTCTTCATTTGGGTTCACTGTATTTTTCTATGGGTAGATCCTTCTTCCCAGCTAAACTGCCAACCCTTTGACGGCTCAAGTCACACTTTACAGTGTAACACGTGCCCGGCCCTCCCAAAGTAGTGTCCATATGATAGGGACTCAAAGTTTGATTAAGTCAGAGATCATTTATATTTTACGCAAACTCCAGAGCTCTTGAAAACTCAACATCTTAAAAGGCATTGCTTTCTCCAATACTGTTTCATCCCCAGGGAGTCTTCAAGTGACAATAAAATTGATTTCTTGCCCAGCCAAACCTGAGCCTCTGATGGCTTTGGAATTATCATCTGGACATCAACCCATCCGTGTTAAATGTGGATATTTCTTTAAAGAGCTAAGGAAGCAAGAACCTGAAGTAACAATATTGGATGAGACTATCTGGCCTTTTGGTTTAAAGATCACACAATTTTGTAAGGAGATGTACCATATTTTACAAACAAAATTGTGCTACACCTAGAAAATGTTTAAAAAATATTTACTGAAAGAATGTCTTCCTCCAAAAAAAATTAAACTTAACACTTCATCTGATTTTACAATTGAATTTCACTATTAAAGTCAGAGATGGGTTTATGATGAAAAACACTTTCAATTACATGTGAATCACTTAAATTAAGAACCAATTCTACCTGTAGAAAGGGTGAATTATACCAGGCTATTTAAATATGAAAAAGCCACTGCAATATGCTTTTCCGTTTTATCTAGGAAACAAAAGCTTCAAGGTCACTGCAGTTTTGAAGGTCATTTGAGGCCTAAGGATATAAGGAACCTGGTAACTGAGTCAAAGGAGGCCAACAGGACAGGGCTGCCAGAGAGAGCAGTTCCATATTCTTCTGTCTGTTTTATAAGGTGGGATTCTGCATATGATTCCATTTGATCAAACAAAAAGCAACCAAGAGCATAAAGACACAGGACAAAAGTAACATCATTTGGCTTCTATCACACTCTTTTTTCCTATATCATTCAGCAGAATAACCTGTCACTTCTTCTCAGCTTATATCGCTTGTGAATCTCAGCTCATTTTAGAAGCCTCTGGCTTTCATTAGTGAACAGTGGGTATAGGCCAAAAAGATAGGAAGAGAGCAGAAGAACTCAAAGTGGGGCAATGCAAGAGTAAATTGGGGAAAGATTTACTGGAGTAAATGCAGTAATAAGAGGAGTTACTATTACTGAGAAGCATGGCTAAAGGCACTGGAAAACTCTTTGAAATGAATTAGGACTGTCCAAACCAGTGTGTTTAAAGCCTGACTTGTTCAGAACTGGCCGTGGTGCTTGTTAACAATATAGATGCCTGGATTCTACTCCAGATTTATTAAATCAGAATCTGGAGAGGTCAGGGGGTCCCCAGAGGAAGTATATTTAACAAGTCTCCTCCTCCCCGCCCCCCCAAAATACCTATGTACACCCAGGCTTTAGAACCACCAGGAGAAGGCACGTCAGGGTCCTGGTGTGAATTCTTGACAATGTAATTTCTATAAAATGAACTTTTTTAAATTAAGAAATACCAAGACATTTTGATTGGTGATAATAAAAACCATATTCGTGTAGTATAGGTATTAAAGCACCTTTCGACATCCAAGAAAATGAACTGTCATTTTAAAAAATTGGGGGATTAAACCATAGGCTCTGAAATCTTCTTTATAAACATGACACTCTGATGCAATACCTCCCTGTAATAGTTCTATACTTGCAACAGATAAGAAAATTCACGGGCTTACTCCTAAGAACTAGTTGCTTTCTGACAACTGTCAAATTTTCTCATTGCTGAGATCTGGAGATTCATCAAAACCAATTGCCAGCTAGACATCTGGTTTTATAAGTTTCTTTAGAAATATAATCAGTAGCCTGAATATGGACAGGATATCCAGAGTACTATGATCACTGTAATTTTAATTTTTGTGACTGGGGTGTTTTTTTCACTCCTGTGAAATCCCTATTCCTATTCAATGTGTCTTGTTTATAACTTACACAGTATTTGTTTTCTCAAATCTTCTGGAGGTTTAAAAAAAAAAAAAACTAGCAATTTTATATGCTCAGAACTTTATGGACTCCACTTCCTTGAAAATACCTACTGTTATCTTATGAACTCATAATAAATATAAAAAGAGAAGATATGTTCAAATCTTACTTGAAAAACAAAATCTAACCAAATGTATCCTCCAAATTTTCATGTTTTAAATTGGCTTATATTTTACATTTGGGTGGTACAATTTAAACTCATGAAAGCAGTAGGGTGCCACTTATGACACCATTTTAACACGCACCTACCCTGTGGGAAAGCTCCATGTTCTGTAACTTGCTTTTATTTCCACTTGTACTTTTTGCACCCTTAATGGGGTCTCTTGCTGCCTCTGAATTTCAGTGTCTTTTTGTTATGATCAAGGAATGTTCCAAACACATGGCCTTTTCTTGCAAAAGGATTGTCTTTTGAAATGACTACAATTTCTGAAAGTGGAGGATTTGTAAGCTATTTAACAATGGCCATTCCAAAAACAATAGAATTGGAGGGAAGGAGAGAAGACATCATTCTTTTATTTTTTTTAAATCATAATAGCAATTTAACACTTGCTATTACAAGTCAAACAACTTTACCTATGTACACAAATTAGAAATATTTTCAAAGTAGTTTCAAGACTCTTAATTTTTTCAAATATTACATAACTTCAGTATCGGCAAGTCAGACTTGAGACCCTTTTATAGCTCTTCTCAATTGCACTTCTGTGTGTATATGTGTGAGTGACCACTGACAGCCTTTCCAAACAATTCTTTAATTTTATTATTGTACCATTAGACTTCATTTCCCCTTTTATAAAAGTGTTCACAGTAGGCCGGCGCCGCGGCTCACTGAGCTAATCCTCCGCCTTGCGGAGCCGGCACACCATGTTCTAGTCCCAGTCGGGGCGCCGGATTCTGTCCCGGTTGCCCCTCTTCCAGGCCAGCTCTCTGCTGTGGCCAGGGAGTGCAGTGGAGGATGGCCCGGGTCCTTGGGCCCTGCACCCCATGGGAGACCAGGAGAGGCACCTGGCTCCTGCCATTGGATCAGCGCGGTGCGCGGGCCGCAGCGCGCTGGCCGCGGCGGCCATTGGAGGGTGAACCAATGGCAAAGGAAGACCTTTCCCTCTGTCTCTCTCTCTCACTGTCCACTCTGCCTGTCAAAAAATAAAAAAAAAAATAAATAAAATAAAAAAAAAAGAAATGTGACTAGTCCAAAATAAAATGTAAGTAATGTAATTATAAAGTACAAGGCTTTATACCAAAAAAAAAAAAGTGTTCACAGTACTGTGTTTGATCTTCATTTTTCTTTCTTTGTATCATTATTTTCCAGCCTTTATACTGACTTTTGCTTTTGTCCTTGTTTTCTTTCAACTCTTTTAGTTTCCTAAGATTATGCTGGTATAGCTATCCTCTTTAGCAAGACAAGAAAGATTAAGTCCTTAGTCTAAGAACCCACAGTTTCATAGCAGGAACTCATCCTTACACCAAGGACTGTAAACTCAAATTAGTTCAAGGACCAGGAAGGCAACAAAGCGGTCAAAGAGGCAGGGTATAAGACATTAAGGAGCAATGGGGACTGTAGCAAACTGCTTTTGAAAGCCATTTAAATGCATTTAAATTTATACAACTGAACCCAATACATAGAAGGAAGGAATTCAGCTTTGCAGGGCCAGCTTGCAACCTCTGCAAGATTTCATCCCCAATCTCATTTTATGTCTCTCCAGAGAGGCAGTTCAACCGATTCATTCATATTTGCACCAATGGAAAAGTACTATAGCACAGGTAACACAAAAGAACAGATTATCGAAAAATGCAGATGGCTCAGCATGCAGTTTCTTTCTATAAAATTTATAATTGGGGATGGCCCTATGGTATAGTAGGCTCTGCAACGCTGAGCACTAGTTCATGTCCCATCTGCTCCTCTTCTGATCCAGCTCTCTGCTAATGGCCTGGGAAAGCAGTAGAAGGTGGCCCAAGTGCTTGGTCCCCTGCCCCTGTGTGGGAGACCTGGAAGAAGCTCCTGGCTCCCGACTTTGGATTGGCTCAACTCTGGCCACTGTGGCCATTTGGGGAGTAAACCAATGGATGGAAGACCTTTCTCTCTGTTTCTTCCTCTCTGTCACTCTCTCAAATACATAAATAAAATCTTTAAAAAATTGACTATCTAACTGTTATTTGTTTACATTGGCCTAGCATTAAAAGTACTTTCTATACCTTACAAACGCAAGTAACTTTGGGAGAGGGAGGAGACTGGCTGAATGAATCCACAAAGGCAATGAAATTGACACAGGTCTACAGACAACTGTTAAGTAACACTTGTGGGAAGCCATTGTTTTGGACTGAGCTCCTGCACTAGCCTCCAGACAGAAGTAAACTAGAATAAAGTCGCTAATGCTAGGTGCTCTATAAACTGAACTTAGAAAGAGGCCAGTTTTCCAGAAAAGAGGAGATTCACAACCATGAGTCACAAGCCACCCAGTTTTCCTGAGTCAGCAGCACATGGAAGCCCCCTCTGCTTAAACTAAAGAAAGAAAGTAACCTGGAGGGACATGCAAGTCAATTCCCGTTTCTGCCCAGCACAGTCTCCAGTTCCACAGAAGCATCACAAAAACTGATCCCTCCACTGAGCCCAGTGGAGCGCCTTCGCAAGTCAGACAGGATGCTTCTCAATTCATGAATTGCTAATAAAATTGGATCTTTAAAATCTTTTAAATATAATTAGATCTTTAAACTCAATTTGTTAAAATTTTGCTTTTTGACAGGGAAAAACAAACAAACCAAAAAAAAAACCCAGCTGAATGTAAACTCCAGGACAGTTTTAAGACCAGAAATTCAGAGGCTGATAGTGGCAATGGCTAGATTTCTCAAGGTCTATGGAACAGCCTTGAATTTCACCTTCGGAAAAGACTGAACTTGGTAAATAAAAGGCAGCTATCGTCTCTCCCCTACCATTTTGCCATTGTCAGCGGGAATGATTCTTCACACAGCCTTTGAAATTTTGTCCAATGTCAACTCTGCCCACTGCTTACCAAAAATGGAAACAACAGAAGAGGAAGATAATTGTCATTTTCTTCCAGCACAAAAGAGAGACTTCTAACAAACTGAAGGGGAAAAAAAAAATCAAAAGCACGGCATGAAACAGCTTTGCCATCCTGATGAAGGGTGAGTCACTAATTCCACAGCAGCTTCCTTAATTGCAACTAAGCTCACCAATATCCAGCTTAACCTTCATTTCTTTCTTAGAGCATCAGAACGCTATTCTCTTATGATTCTTCTCAGGTCTCGAAATAGTAACTGTCCCAATAACAGAGCAAAATCACATACTAATTGGTGTGTACTTAGCACAGCTATGGCATTTTTAAGTTTTAAGATATCACAGGACCATTTTCATGATTCCTTCCACCTTCAAAAGAGGAGAAATAAAGTCACTGGCCAAGGTCATAGAGGAAATTGTTAGAACAAAAATCCAAATATATAACACCTTTCAGACCATGACTTCTTTTACAGAGGACTTCTAATTCATTTACACCATTTCCTTCTTAACTGCGGATCAGCCACTGAGGGGCTTCAAGAACCTTAAAAAGGTCTCAAGGACTGTGCTTCGTTCACCATCCTTCCACAGAAGCCACGAGAAGATGTGAGTCAGTGCACAGGGAACTGACTGTACCCAACAACTCACACCACCTGCTAGAACACAAGAAACAGAAAGTCAGAAGGCTCTGCCTGTGCTAAAAGGGTTTTGGATGCTGTCTTGCCTGCTTTTCAGTGTTTTCAGTTTTGCATACAGCTGCAGATCATCATGGTGATCAGGGTTAATATAATTGCATCAACAATTTTTCATGGGAGGGATGCACCAATTGAGCCCATCTTAAATAAGAAGCAGTATGAAGGGGCCGGCACCATGGCTCACTTGGTTAATCCTCCGCTTGCGGTGCCAGAATCCCATATGGGCACTGGGTTCTAGTCCCGGTTGTTCCTCTTCCAGTCCAGCTCCCTGTTTTGGCCTGGGAAGGCAGTGGAGGATGGCCCAAGTGCTTGGGCTCCTGCACCCGCATGGGAGACCAGGAGGAAGCACCTGGCTCCTGGCTTTGGATCGGCACAGCGCTGGCCATAGCAGCTATTTGGGGAGTGAACCAACGGAAGGAAGACCTTTGTCTCTCTCTCTCACTGTCTGTAACTCTACCTGTCAAATTAAAAAAAAAAAAAAAAAGAAGAAGCAGAATGAGGGCCGGCACTGTGGCATAGAAGGCTTAGCCTCTGCTTGTGGCACCTGCATGCCTTATGGGCACCGGTTCATGTCCCAGCTGTATCACTTCTGATCCAGCTCCCTGCTTATGGCCTGGAAAAACAATGGAAGATGACCTAAGTGTTCGGGCCCCTGCACCCATGTGGGAGACCCAGATGAAGCTCCTGGCTGCGGTTGTTGCTGCCTATTTGGAGAGTGAACCAGTAGATGGAAGACCTTTCACTCTGTCTCTCCCTCTCTGTAACTCTACCTCTCAAATAAATACAGTCTTAAAAAAAAGAAGCAGTAAAAGATTTCTGTAATTTGACAACACAGAGCATGAGATCCATGCTCTGTCCTGTCCTGTCCTGGAATATCCTAAGTCGGATGCTTCCCATTTCTGAGACCTGGTATAATCAGCGTCTCCACCACACTCTCAGAAGAACTTGATTCTGTGTCAGCTCAGGTTCACATGAAGCTTTCATGACAAAAACATGACATCTTTAAAATATTTTAAAATTTAAAAATTTTTAAAAATGTAAATTTAAACTGTAATTATTATTTGAGAAGCAGAGTGATACAGACAGCTCCCATCTGCTGCTTCACTTTCTAAATGCCTGCAACCAGGCCAACAGCAGGAAGCAAGAGCTCCATCCTGGTCTCCCATGTGAATAACAGTGACTCAACTACTAGAGCCATTACCTGCTGCCGCCCAGGGTGCACATTAGAAGAGAACTGGAATTGGGATCAGGGCTGTGGGACACAGGCATTTAAATAGTCAGGCCAATACCCTTCCTGAGGTCTAACATTTTAAGTGAGCTACTCAATCTCTGCACAAGCCAAAGACATTAATGACAGTATGTTTTCTGTTCCAGACTTCATATATCTCTGCAAACACTTGTTTCCACTTCCTTCTTTAGAAAAGAGATGGAGCATGCTCTTCGTTCCCAGTTTACTGAAGAAAGAATAATACAGAAGGATCTTTAAGGTGAAAATGTATTCATCTGACCCCACAGCTTCCAGGATTTTTTTAAAACAAAAATTACACTTTTCTTTCTATTATATTTCCTTCAGACTTCTACTCATTCTTTTATGAGTAGGCCTACCTGTTTTTTTTCATACAATACTAACTGAAAACATTCCAGTCTAGCAAGTGAAGAGCACTTCCAATACAACAGAGTAAGCCACATAACACAGAAGTGGTAAAATTCTATTTTGTATCCTCACTTTGTCTACCTCTAGCATTTTACCATCAAAAGGAGAATCTGATCGATCAGTTCATGACAACAGACAGTGATTTAATTTCTGACACACGGCAATAAGGTAGACTTCATCAGCAATCTTTGCTCCATGAGAGACTGCCTTATGATTCTGCACTGTACAAACCTCATTTAAATTGAACACTCTCACAGAGCGGCTTACCAATTAAATCAAGATGTCTTAATATTACAGAAAAGAGATTCTTAAATGCAATAACAGCATTTTTCAGCTGTGTTTACAGCCTTGGACATTGCTATTTAAATACCTCCAAGGATAAATTCTAGTAAGAATTTCATTTGGCACAATTTCAATTCACTGGCATTAAAGGGCATATCTCTCTCAGCAATAGTAGCACTCAGGAATTACAGCCTGGTCCCCAATCCAAGAAATAAAGAAAAGGGACTCTCCTCAAGGTTACTGGATAGATACATTAGATATATACACATATACACATACTCTTTTAAACATGAATAAGAAATAGCTCACATTTCAAAAGTCCTTGACACACATAAGGACTGGGCTAACCACAGCACACCAAATATCCTATTTACTCCTACAAAACTGCGGAGGATGGTGTTTGCTTTATATCACAGTAGTAGATTCTAAGGTTCAGATAAGTTACACACAAGACCACAAATGAAACTTAGAGGCCTGGATTCAAGTCCAGTGTCCACATAACTGGCTAACACAGTGTCACCTCTGAAGTGTCACACTTGAACACCACACACAAGGCTAGATACATCACTCCAGGCTTGGTCCTTGCGGCTAGGGCCAATTCAGTATCACTACATGAATCCCATTTGGTTTCTCTGGGTTTCTGTTTCCACCAAAACTCTCTCCCTACCATCCAACAACAGAAACTACATATTTGCCTCAAGTAGGTAATGACAGAAGTTTTAATCATGCTTGCCTTAATAAATTTACTCCCTAGACCCTTATGAGACAACTCCTTTGAGCAAAGCATTAAGCAAAAACTCAGGTAAGACTTCCCTGCTTACCTAGAAGCAGACCAGTTATGGATGGAGATTTACAGAAGAGAGATTTAGGAAGAGGGAAAGGAAAGAAAGGGATTCAAAAAATGCGTAAGAGGGTAAGAGCAATGGGTTGCAATTAGATAAAAAGCTGTATACAATTCCAGGCTGGTGCTGCGGCTCAACAGGCTAATCTTCCACCTAGTGGCGCCGGCACTCCAGGTTCTAGTCCTGGTCAGGGCGCCAGATTATGTCCTGGTTGCTCCTCTTCCAGGCCAGCTCTCTGCTGTGGCCAGGGAGTGCAGTGGAGGATGGCCCAAGTCCTTGGGCCCTGCACCCGCATGGGAGACCAGGAGAAGCACCTGGCCCCTGCCATCGGATCAGTGCAGTGCGCCGGCCGCTGCGCGCTGGCCGCGGTGGCCATTGGAGGGTGAACCAATGGCAAAAGGGAGACCTTTCTCTCTGTCTCTCTCTCTCACTGTCCACTCTGCCTGTCAAAAAAAAAAAAAGCTGTATACAATTCCAAGTATGATTAAGAACCATAACAGATGTCTATGCAAGTTTCCACGTATCTCAAGGAAGACTTCTTGGGTTCACTTTGAGTCTAGAAACTTATAAAAGTGAGAAGAAAATTACCAGAGAATAGAAAGACACTCCAGGTGGAGGAAAGAGAGTAGAAAAAGACATGGGGTACAAAAGACCATGGTACAATGACAGAATAGGGAGGAATTTATGGCTAGTGACATAGGGTGAGAATGGGAGGTTCACGCAAGAATTAACAGGTGTACATAAGATGAACAAAGATGTAGTCCTGACTCTCCAGGCACTCGAGAGGAACTTGAAAATGTGTGAATAAAGGATTGGCAGAATGAAGTTTGTGGTCTTGAAAAATAACTTTGGCAGAAATGTAGACAAGGCATTAGAGGAGAAATTGTGTGTGGAAGAAGCTTTATATCATAATATTCAGGAAAGAAAGAAAGTCTGAACTAAGTGAGAGTGGAAAGGAAGTAATATAAATAGGCTGGAACTCGCTGTGTGAGGGTGAAAATGGGGGGATTTGGTAATCAGGGTAGGTTGTTGCACCATGGTCAGAGGGGAGCAGACTGGAAAATTTGGAAAATCATCAAATTGGGCAACGTATAGCTTGACTTTCATGGTTTTGGAGAGATCAGTTGAGAATGGTTGACTGAAGTCAGAATACCCTAACTGAGGAGTGGACAGAGAGTATCTTATGTTATTCGGGTATTATTTCTAATATTTCCTGTGTTTATTTCCTATTTCTTCCAATGAGCAGAAGTACCTCAGAACAGGCACCACAGCTGACCTTCCTGGTGAGCCTCCCGCAACCACAACCACAACCACAACCACGCAGCGCCCTGACAGACATGTGCTGAGTGGAAGCAGTGAGGTTAGGGGCAACAGATAAGAAGGCCTTTTTCCAGACAGCCCTTGGAAGTGCACTTGGAAGTTCCCAAGGCTCCCAGCAACAGCTCTTTCTCTTTCACCTCTGCAAATGAAATTCAGGTTTCCTCCTGGCTGAAGGCCTCCGCTTATTTTCCATGGATTACCGCTTCCAAGAGAGCAGGAATTGACTTGCCAAGTAGTCTAATTCACTTGGCTGGTGTGTCTCACTTAAAAAGCCATTAACAAGTCAGACGAGAGGGGTGAGGAATGTCCAATTAAGGCAATTGCTGCAGTGTCCAAATGCCTAGCAGCTGCGCTCTCCTCACACCACCAGCTAGCTATGAAAATAAGATTTTAACACTTCTTTGATAGCACAGCCAAAACTTTGTCTGGGAGCCATTGAGGCCTGAAAGACGGGTTAGAAATTACAAACCATCCTCTCTGTAGATCTCTGTTTTTAAAGAAATAAAAGAAACTTCTCTGAATTAAGATAAGGTGCCTTAAATGTGACATACATACCACGGGATAAAAAAATAAAGTGGGCACCATCAAAATTAATAATGTTACATTTCAAAAGATATCACTGAGAAAGTGAAAAGACATTGAGAAACTTCTATAAAGAAAACAGAAAGCATTCTTATAACTCAACAGTAAAAAGGCAACCAGCTCAATTTTTAGAATAGGCAAAGGACAGTCCTACAAAGAAGATACAAAAATGTCCCATAAACACAGGAGAAGACTTCCAATATTATTAATCAATGGAGAAATGTAAATCAAAACCACAAGATACCACACTTCATACTCAATAGGATGGCTAAAATAAAAAAGATGGACAACATCAAGTGTTGACAAGGATGTAGAGAAATTTTATCCCTCCTATATTTCTGGTGGAATTGTAAAATAAAACAGCCACTTTTGAAATCAGTTTGTCAGTTAAACACAGAGTTATATGATGCACCTTCCAATTCTAAATATACCAGGGTATTTAAAAATCCATGTTGTTTTTTTTCATCATATACATTTTGCATTCACTTTTTGAAGACCCCTTTATATGAACATATTTTTAAAATTTTTCACCAAAACAACACATATTTTCTTTTTGAAACACACACACACAAACACAAACAGCAAGAGAGAGAGAGAAATAGACAGAAATCTCCCATCTGCTGATGTACTCTCAAATGCCCAAAATTAAATAGCCAGGGCTGGGCCAGGACAAAGCCAGGAGCTAAGAACTCAATCTGGGTCTCCCATATGGGTTGTGGGAACCAACTACTTGTGCTTTCATTTACTGCTTCCGAGGTGCTTGTTAGCAGGAAGCTGGTATTGGAAACAGAGCCAGGAATGAAACCTGGGTACTCTGATATGTGATGTGGGCATCCCAGCAATGTTACCTGCTACACCTACCGACTGCTCCTAACTTACCTTTTAATGCCATTTCCCACAAACTTTTTGAAGTACTCTCACACATCCAAGAAAAATAAAAACATGTCCACATAAAATTAGTACACAAATATTCAAGCAACATTAATACCATTCTGAAAATGACTACAAATGATGAATGAAGAAAACATGGCAAATTCATAGAATGTGATATATTTGATAATAAAAAAGAATGAAATTCTGCTACAAACTACAATATGGGTGAACTTCAAAATATTATGCTGAATGAAAGAAGCCAGTCACAAAAGGCTACATAGCATATGATTTCATTTATAGCAAATCACCAGGATAGGCAAATCCATAAAGACAAAAAGTCAATTAGGAATTGCCAGGAGTTGCGGAAAGGGAGGAATGGGAGAAAATGTGTGCTTGTTTTTTAGAGAGTTGAAGAAATAAAGATATTAGATGGAAGGGATTGCTACATAACTGTGAATATATTAAAAACTACTGAACTGTACACTATAAACTGGTGAATTTAGTGGCAAGTGAAGTAAAGCTCAAAAAAGTTGTAATTTACAAATAAATTTGTGGATTCCTATCCCTCTCTCTGAAGATCACTCCCTCAAATGAGAGCACCAAACCTCCATCAAGGAAGTGAGAGGGGAACACTGGTGTCGAGAGGCTGCAGAGGCGACCTCATAGTGATGCAGTTAGGCTGCTGCTGAGATGTGGGCATCCCATATTGGAGAGCTGCTTAGCGTCCCAGCTGCCCTGCTTCCCAGCCAGTTTCCTGCTAATGCTGCTGGTAACACAGCAGATGATGGCCCAAGCACTTGGGCCCCTGGCACCCAAGTGGGAGACCTGGATGGAGTTTCTAACTCCAGCCTGGCCTAGCCCAGCTGTTTGGGGAGTTAACCAGTTGATAGAAGATCAGTCTCTGTCTGTCTGTCTGTCTCTATCTCTCACCCTGTCTCTCTCTGTGTGTGTGTGTATGTGGTGTATCTCCCCACTCCTCCCCACCCCAATCACTCTGCCTTTCAAATAAAAAACACTTACATCTTTTTTTTAAAAAGAGGTTCCTGGTAGCCATGGAAATATGATGCAAATCAGTACTTAGAGAAGACATTTATAAATGCTGGATCTTAGTGACTTCTGGATGGTTTCATGGCCATAGATGGTACAGTTTCTCAGTCTTTACAGTCTGTCATCCTCTTTCCATCTTTGTGAACAAAGAAAAACAGCAGGGAGAGAAAGAGAGAAGAAAGAAAGGAGAGAACAGGAGAGACAGAGAGAGAGGAATAAAAGGAGAAAGACAGACAAAGGGAGAGGTATAAAGGGAGGGATGACAGGAGTAGAGCAAAAAAGAGAGGTTGTTTTTTTTGTTTGTTTGTTTTTGTTTTTTGTTTTTTGTTTTTTTTGGACAGGCAGAGTGGACAGTGAGAGAGAGAGACAGAGAGAAAGGTCTTCCTTTGCCATTGGTTCACCCTCCAATGGCCGCCACGGCTGGTGCACCGCGCTGATCCAAAGGCAGGAGCCAGGTGCTTCTCCTGGTCTCCCATGGGGTGCAGGGCCCAAGCACTTGGGCCATCCTCCACTGCACTCCCTGGCCACAGCAGAGAGCTGGCCTGGAAGAGGGACAATCGGGACAGAATCTGGAGCCCCGACCGGGACTAGAACCCGGTGTGCTGGCGCCGTAAGGCGGAGGATTAGCCTAGTGAGCCGCGGCGCTGGCAAAAAAGAGAGGAAAACAAATATTTGCTTCCTACAGAGCAGTACTGAAAAGACATGCTTCATGCAGACAGTCAAGGTTACGGATTTTCAATCAAAAACAATGAAAAATAAAATATTCCTGCTATAAGAGCTATTGAGTTCTATCCCTCCCTTAGAACTTATACAGGCCGGTGCCGCGGCTCACTAGGCTAATCCTCCGCCTAGCGGCGCCAGCACACCGGGTTCTAGGCCCGGTCGGGGCGCCAGATTCTGTCCCGGTTGCCCCTCTTCCAGGCCAGCTCTCTGCTGTGGCCAGGGAGTGCAGTGGAGGATGGCCCAGGTGCTTGGGCCCTGCACCCCATGGGAGACCAGGAAAAGCACCTGGCTCCTGGCTCCTGCCATCGGATCAGCGCGGTGCGCCGGCCGCAGCACGCCGGCCGCGGCGGCCATTGGAGGGTGAACCAACGGCAAAGGAAGACCTTTCTCTCTGTCTCTCTATCTCTCACTGTCCACTCTGCCTGTCAAAAAATAAAAAAAAAAAATAAAAAAATAAAAAAAAAGAACTTATACAGTAGTGATTTGATTTAAAAAAAAAAAAGCATTTGCTAAGGAAAGGGCTTTAAGTAGAGATTGCTAGACTTGAAACCCATTTCTCTAATACCAAAGAAGCTAATTGCTCGCAGTTTCCTTAGATTAGATCCAGAGAGAGGTTAGCTGTTACTACTGGATGCTTAGCGAGATGGTAACATTAAAAAGGCTGTACAGGAGAACAAAAACAGTCTTAGCTCTGATGTCGCAAATATATTACAGAGGAGTTTTTAAAAGAGGAAACAAAGGCTGTTTTCCTTAATGAAAAAATTCAAAGTGGATGTAGGCTGTGATTATGGAAGCTGCTTTTGGATGAATGAAAAAGGTAGAATAACAACAGCTGCCACTGGTGGAACAACTTCTGTACATCATGCCCTGTGTCTGTAAGAACTGCACTCCAAGTAACAGCCCTGCAAGATAAAACCCATCATGTCCGTTTAGAGAAACCTTGCTTCCCAATTCGCATTATCCAGAGGTAACATAACACCTCCGCAGAGGTATTACAGGTTGTGTGTTTGCACCAAACATGAGCGGTCTCCAAGAATTCATGGAAAACATATTATAAAAAACAATGCATGGACTTTCAACTTTCTGCACCAAAATGACCTTATCTTTTAATTCAACTTTCCCATGAACTTTTTGAAGTACTCTCATAATAATACTTTAATGTCTACAGCAGGAATGTCTCATAGAAATGAAATATAAGCCCTAGAAGTAATTTTAAATTCTCCAGTAGTCATATCAAAAATAAAAAGGGGAATTAATTTCAATAACATATTTATTTACCCAATATACCCAAAATATTATCATTTCAATAGGTAATCACTATTAAGAATTTTTAATTCTCCCTTTGACTTTTTGTATATACTAAGTCTGCAAATTTCAGTGTGTGTTTTATGCTTACACAGAATCTGAGAACAGACTAAGTATTTTCCAGATACTCAACAGCTGACAGTGGCTGTCAGCCACCCTTTTGGAGAGTTAAGCTCTATAGGACTCTACAAATTTAAAATTCTGACACACATTTCCCTAATTAATCTTAGCAACAACTCCATGACATGCTTTTCAGGTGAATTATCTTAGGCCCAAGAACTTACATGGTTCAACAAAGTCATATAGACTATCATAATTCTTTCTCAACGTGCAGAAAAGTTGAAGAAGTAAATAAAAAGATCACATATCTGTGAGGTATAAAGCCATCTTAAGCCCAGTTCGGCTGCAAGGTTCAATGCTCTTTCAAAACAGCTTAATGTTTCAACTTTTTCTAACCATCTCAGTCAAATTTGGAAATAAAAGAAAAAAATGAGAATTAAGGTAGGATAAACTAACAGAACAAAAAGATAAAATTTACATGACTCAAAGGCAGCAGTTTATTTCCAAATGCCAAATTTTTTTATGTGTACATGTTCCAGTTCACACATGTGTGCTTGGATGTTACTGGTTCAGCAGACAATCAGGAACTCAGACCAGCCGACAGTTCAGTTGATTGCCTTCCCAGAGAGCCTGGCCACCCTCATCTTGACTGGAAGCGAGGTAAGAACACAGAGGAGGGTTTAGAGGAAGCTAACAGCCAAGCCTGAAAGTGGCACACTCTGCTTCTACGTAACATTCCATCTATGAAAACTCTCGGGGGCCACATTTAACAGTAAAGAAGTATGAGAAACAGAAGGAAGAAGGTCAAGCTAAGAAGAGTAAGACAAGGGAGTTGAGCGGACGACCAGCAGTTGCTGCTCAACATTGGGTAACTACATACATATCACTCTGCCAGGAACTGAGACATAAAAAGTTAAACAAGTTAGAAACTGTGCAGACCTGAAAGAGGAGGGGAGGTTGACATCTTTAAGCATGACATAAAACACTACACTAGGAATTTTATCTGTATTCTCCCAATTAACCCCCCACAAAAATCCAATTAAGTGGGTATCATTTACTCAATTAAAAAAACTAAAACTAAAACTAGCAAAGGTTAAATAAGTTGTCCAAGGATAACTAATCATTGCTGATATAATTAATCTCTCAATTTAAAGATCTTTTCAGCACATCACACCACTGATATGTACCAATAGTGAAAAAATACATGCAGCTATCACTTACAAATGCCTGGACTGCAAGGTACTATATAATGCAATATCCATGTTGTTTTATTTCATCTTCCCAGCAAATAAAAAGACACAAATGGGGCCAGAGTTGTGGTGTAGCAGGTTAAGCCTCAACCTGTGATGCCTGTGTCCCATACTAGCTAGAGGTTCAAGTCCCAGCTCTCCGCTTCCAATCCAACTTCCTACTAATGTGCTTGGGAAAGCAGCAGAGGATGGCCCAAGTGCTTGGACCTCTGTACCCATGTGGGAGACCTGGAAGAAGCTCTGGGCTCCTGAGTTTGTCATGGCACAGCCCTGGCTGTTGCAGCCATTTGGGGAGTGAGCCAGTAGATGGAAGATTGATCTCTCTCTCTCTCTTTCTTTTTCTCTCCCTCCCCCCTTTCTTTGTGACTCTGCCTTTCAAATAAATATAAATAAATCTTTAAAAAAGACATACATTTATTTGCCAGTTTACTGTTAAGGAAACTAGGAACTAGATATGTTAAATAACTTTCCCAAGGTCTGCACTAACCTAGTAGTAGTTCTTGGATTTGAACCCATCTGTATCCAAATATATATATTCCTTCTTCAGAATTAATTCACTACTGGCCACCTCAGTGGGGAAAAGGCAGAAATGAGTCAAAGGATGGAATCTTGTGCCTGGAAGGTGGAAATAAAGAGTAAAAGTGTGAGAATCTAGACGAAAAAAAATATTAAGATGCTAATAAAGAATTTTCTTCTTTGCATTTTATCTCAGCTGCACAGCGGATCTTATGAATTCAGACTCCTCTCTGGACATCCTCCCCATGTCCCCCCAAGGAAGAAAAGAGTTGGAACCAACTAGTCAGGTTCATGGATGCTGATTTAGCTCCCATACTCAGCAACTGGGAAAATAGAGGAAAGAGATCACTAGGGCAAAACATCCCCTATTTCTGTTCTTTTCGTGTGAGTAGGGTGATGAGAAGACTGGACAGTTCTCTTCCTGTATTTTTTCCTTCCAAGAGGCAGTGAGACAAGAAATACACAGCACTGTCCCAGGGCTCCAGGCTCAAGAACCCCAGAGAGGGGCCAGGTCAGCTCTACCAGTGCCCTTGGAGCCTGGAGTCTACTTGCTCTTGTGCTCCCTTCTTGCTTCTTGGGTCTCACCTCTTTCTGAACAGTAAAAATACAAGCTACAGGAAGGCAAGGCTAGTTATCTAAACTGTTCCATACTGATAAAGTCTTTGAATACCCAAATTAAGAAGACTGGACCCCCACTCTCCCCCCGAAAAAATCCCTAGTCTTCATTAGTATGTGCACAATCCGGAACATTTGTACCTGTCATTCCCTGCTCTTGTAACATGGTTTATGTCACACTTATTTCTTCTTCCACAAGGAAAAAGTCCTACCCACACCTTAATGTCCAGTGTCATCACTTTAATGAAAGCCTATTGCCCTTCTCTCCATAGTTGGTTCCTTCCTCCTCTAAGTTCTCAGAGTTCTTTGCTCATTGTCTGTAGAGGCAATGGCAGTGCCCTGCAATTAGCTTTGACTGCATTCTCCATCTCTTCAGCTAAATTTTGAGCTCCTGGACACAGGCTGACTCTACAAATCCAGTGCCAAGCACCAGGCCTGGCAAGAAACAGATCTACAACAAAGGTCTCTGGAAGTACTAACAAATGAAGGCTTCACAATAACCCAAAATGGCCTGCTTGGTCACTGGCATTTCATGAGACTTGGCTCCTCCAGGCTGAAGGTTGACTCATGCTGTGGGCATCCTCTTGTGCATTTTTCATTCTCCATAATGGCCTCTTCTTATCATGCATTTTATTGATCTGAGTGATGAAATTTATTATTTATTAGATTTCTGTAATAGCTATGCTCCAAAGAGCACAGCAGGATATGTAGACTCCAAGGCAACAGCAAGGAAGACCAGAACAAAGGAAGCACAGTGTGGAAAATGGAGAGGAAGGCTAGAAAAGGGCAGGCTTGGAGGTCATTGCAAGAGAAAGCCACTGCCTTCGGCAAAGTGGCAAACAGGCCAAGCTCGGGGGAGCCCTGGGGCAGTCCTACTCCCAGCCCAGCCAGGATTATCTGACAGTGTGTCAGGAGAAATAATATGGAAGGCCCTTGGAAAAGCTAAAAGCATGCTACAAATGCTAAGTGATATTATTCCATTATCATTAATCAACATCAACATAATTCATTCAAAAGCAGGAAATATTTCATGTCCAGGACATTGAGGTGAAAAGTTTGGATTATCTATCTTCTTCTAGTAGACTATATGTTCTTCTAAAACAAGGATATATATATAAAATACATATATAATATATATATACACACATTTGCCATAATATGTGCTACATTAGTAATTTTCTCTTGCTACAACAAAACACCCAACTCTGGCTTCTTTATAAAGAAAAGTGGTTGATTTAGCCCAGAGTTCTAGGTACTGAATGTCTGAGATCAGGCCACTGTTTGGCCACTGGCGAGATTCCCATTGGCTGTGTCACAACATGGCAGAGAGGAGAAGGGAACTGGCTGCATGCAGAAGAGATCAAGCCCATGGGGTGGTCTTGTTTCATAACAACTTGCTCTTGAAAAAACTCACTCACTACTTGAGACCAGAAGTAATTCCCCATTGCTAAATACTTTCCACAAGGACCCACATCTTAAAGATTTCACAACTTCAGCACTGCACAATGGGGACCAGGCTGCTGGCACATGGAGTTGTAGGGAGACACCATCCAACCATATCCAAACTAACGTGATTGCACAACAAAATTTTCTGCATGACACCCAATGCAGCTTTCCCATCTTCAGAAACCTAGTCATTCTATCCAGAATCCCGATGGAGAGTAAGGTGTCGGATACCTTATACAGAACTTTCTTTCACTCAAGACTTTTTTCTCATGTGGGAGAGCCCTACAAGAAAATAACTGATTTTCTTCCCTCAATTTGCAATGATGACTTTGTGAACTCTTTGCCTATGATACCCAAGTAATTTCCAGCATATTCCCAAAAATTCCGGCATAGATTGCTTGGGTTAAGAAAAACCCAAATCTTTCAGCTTTGTTGAATGGTCACTTCAATGAGCTTAAATGCTCAGACAAAATGGGCAGTCCTCCTCAAATAACTGATTCCCTGACTCCATGTAAGTCCCTCCATAATCCTCCCCAGGTACCATTAACCTGATTCCTCCTCATTTGCTCCAGCACCACACATCCAGACACTTCCATGCCTCCTACTGATGCTTGTCTGGCCCAAGGCCCATTCTCGCACTGTACTCCCAAGACCTTACTTATCAAGTTATCTGGAGGCAGGAAGCAGATTTTTATTGGTCTAGGGATTCCAAGCACAAGATCAAGCATTTGTTCACTGAATGTTCACCAAATCAGGAATATGCCACTATTTTAAAGTCATTTTTAACAAGAGGAAAAGAATATATCTGTTTAATTAGTAGTTCTTATGTGATAGTTGAGCTTCCTGTCTAAAAAATTATGGTGGAAGCCGGCGCCACGGCTCACTAGGCTAATCCTCCGCCTAGCGGCGCCAGCACACCCGGTTCTAGTCCCGGTTGGGGCGCCGGATTCTGTCCCGGTTGCCCCTCTTCCAGGCCAGCTCTCTGCTGTGGCCAGGGAGTGCAGTGGAGGATGGCCCAGGTGCTTGGGCCCTGCACCCCATGGGAGACCAGGAAAAGCACCTGGCTCCTGGCTCCTGCCATCGGATCAGCGCGGTGCGCCGGCCGCAGTGCGCCGGCCGCGGCGGCCATTGGAGGGTGAACCAACGGCAAAGGAAGACCTTTCTCTCTGTCTCTCTCTCTCACTGTCCACTCTGCCTGTTAAAAAAAAAAAAAATATGGTGGAAACTTGATTACACAAACACAATGCATTATGAAGAAAATTGCATTTACATACAAAAGTTAAAGTGAGAAGTTATGAATTTTTGAAATGTTCCTCCATTATTCAAAGAGTTTCACAATCAGATTGCGATTTCCTTCTTGTTTACATTCCTAAACAGGTTGTGAAGCCTCAGGCACACCAATATCACTTCACCTCTGTCTGCTTCCGTTTCCCTACTTGTAAGCTGGGCATATGGAGATCCAGAGTTCACTTTGCAGGTTTCTATAGAATTAAGAGGAAATGACAATATGTTGCCTGACCCTAGGTTTTCAGGCAGTGATGATAATTGTTTTTATTGTTAGCCTTTAAGATGTCTACTTACTAAAAACAATTAGAGCGAATTTCACATGCACTTTATATGGGCATTAGATCCATCCACACATAACCTACAAGGTGGTGTCACAGGTTCAGTTGTAACCCTACAAATTCATATGTTGAAATCCTAAACCCCAGTACCACAGAATGTGATCTTATTTGGAAACAGGATCATTGCAAATAGAATTTTTAAAAAAGATTTACTGGGGAAAGGGAAGGAGGGAGGAAGAGAGAGTAAGAGGGAGAGAGAGAGAGAGAGAGAGAGAGAGAGAGAGAGAGAGAGAGAATCCATTCACTGATTCACTCCCCAAATGGCTGCAATAGCCCAGCAGAGGCTAGGCCAGGCTGGAGCCAGGAGCCTAGAATTCCATGCAGGTCTCTCATGCAGGTGGTAGAGGCCCAAGCACTTGGGTCATCATCCTCTGCTTCCCAAGCACATTAGCAGAAGACTGGATCGGGGCAGAGTATCCAGGACTGGAAGCAGCACTCCTATATGGGATGCTGGTGAAGTACAGCAGAGGTTTAATGTGCTGTACCACAATGTCCCCAGATGTCATCAGTTAAACTAAAATGGGGCCATCCTGGAGTAGGATGGACCCCTAATCCAATATGACTGAGGAACTTAGAAAAAGGGGTCATGGGAACACTCATGCACTCAAGGAGAACAACACGTGAAGAGGATGATAGAGATCAGAAACAGCAAAGACAGCCAACAAATCTGCGGAAGCCCTCAAAAGGAACCAATGCTGCTAGCCCTTGAGCTTGAACCCCTAGCCTCCAAAACTGTGACAAATTTTAAGTCACCCAGTTTGTGAGGCCTTCTTACAACAGCCCAAGCAAATTAATACAGGCAGGGATTCTTCTTTCTTTCTTTTTTCTTTTTTTTTTTTTTTTTTTTTTTTGACAGGCAGAGTGGACAGAGAGAGAGAGAGACAGAGAGAAAGGTCTTCCTTTGCCGTTGGTTCACCCTCCAATGGCTGCCGCGGCCGGCACGCTGCAGCTGGTGCACTGCACTGATCCGATGGCAGGAGCCAGGTACTTATCCTGGTCTCCCATGGGGTGCAGGGCCCAAGCACTTGGGCCATCCTCCACTGCACTCCCTGGCCACATCAGAGAGCTGGCCTGGAAGAGGGGCAATCGGGACAGAATCCGGAGCCCCGACCGGGACTAGAACCGGGTGTGCTGGCGCCGCAAGGCGGAGGATTAGCCTAGTGAGCCGCGGTGCCGGCCCAGGCAGGGATTCTTATGATCTCCATTTTAGGGAAGCAGAAACAGAGGCATGGGAATATATTCATTATCTCAAGTAAGAGGCACACATTTACTTATGGTTCTTTGTTTCTCTGTATTTTTTTAAGATTTATTTCTGTATTTGAAAGGCAGATTTACAGAGAGGCATAGGCAGAGGGAGGGAGGGAGGGAGTGAGGGAGAGAGACAGAGAGTGAGTTCTATCTACTGGTTCACTCCTAAGATGGCCACAATGGCCAGAGTTGGGCCCATCTGAAGCAAGGAGCCAGGAGCTTCTTCTGGGTCTCCCATACATGTTCAGGGGCCTAAGGACTTGGGCCATCTTCTACTGCTTTCCCAGGTCATAGCGGAGAGCTATATTGGAAGCGGATCAGCCGGAAATCAAACCGGCACCCATATGGGATGGAAGCACTGTAGGTGGCAGCTTTACCCACTACACCACAGCGCCGGCCCCATACTTATGGTTCTAAGAAAATAAGCCTGTTTTTCACAGGCATTCAATGAAGGCAAAACTTCACACTGACCTCCACATATGTGAGTCGTGGCACTGAAATCTGTGTGTGTTGGGGGTGGGGAGGGAATGGTAAACTTTTTGCCCTTTTGAACAATGCTTGGAACTGTTTTTGCTTTACCCTTGAAAGCCAGAGACCATCAGCTGAGTGACTGGCTCTTGGTGCTCCCCCATCCCCCACAAACCCTGCAACCAGGGATTGAACTACCAGCATCACTGTAGAGGAGCTGCAGTCCATCCCTTATTCATAGCAGAAGTGGGCTGTATTTGCGGGGAGTATTTGCATCTGATTATCTAGGTAGGCCCTCCAGGGTCCTCTTAGGAAGAATGTTGCTCAATGTAAACTTGCTTGACTTACTGCTATTGCTTATATTCTTCATCTTCCCTAGATCATCAGGGGAGAAGGGAAAGGAATCCACTCATTATTTAAAAGCGACACTGGAAATCCTGGCTAAAATGCAGAGACCACTCCATTTCTTCAAAACATCTGCCTCTCAAATCACCATAAGGTGTTTCTCATGCCTGCCTCTGTTTCCTAGAAATACGTTTTGAAGAGGCAATTTCCTTGGAATTGCTACACAGAGAACTCAGGCGTAGAGCCCAGTTGATGAATCACAGCAGGGGATTCTAGTCAAGAGGTCCAATGAAGGCAGGAGCACCCCAGGCTTCTGTCAGAGAGATGTCTGTGCCTCCCTGCTTTGACCTGTGTGATTTCAAATTGCTTCCCGCTGCCCTTGGGAGAGACCCTCAAAGGCCACTGCTCTGCAGAGAGGTTAAAAATGCAAATACCCATTCCTCCTGCTCAAGAACAGGAATGTCTTCTGGAGCACTCCTCTGAGGAGAACAGAGAAGTTTCTGGAGGATGTGGGCCCCCAGGATGGGGGAGTACAGAGGTAGGGAGGAAGGAAAGCAGACAAGCCTGTGGAGGAAGCGGAAAGCCGGAGAGGTGAATCAGCAAGAGGTGGAGCAATGGAGTGGATGCAAACACAGGCTCTGGCATCACACAGATGGCGGAGAGTCAGGGCTCTCCCATAGTAAGTTATGTTCTTGGTCAAACAGTTTAACCCTTCACCCATATTTCCACAACTATCTGACAAAAATAATAGCACCAATGGCAATATTTCTTAGACTGCTCATTATTGCCTCCATAAGGAGCCTTTGCAGACATATTTGGTTTAACTGTCCCCCACATGAATTTTAATACCACTGATACACTATGTATCTGTTATATATTCTACATATATTTTTACATAGAGAAATGTATACACACACAACATAGTATGATTATTTACTCCCAAGAATCATTTTTGCCCTCGGAAAAGATACTGGCTCAACTGAGAATGCATGTATGCACAGTTGTTGTAAATGATCAACTACTGTGTGATCCAGCAATTGTGTTAAAGGGTACACATCCTAAGGAAATGAAACAGGTCTGTTGAAGAGACATCTGCACTCCCACGTTCATGGCAACAGTATTCACAATGGCCAAGATATGGAAACAACCTAAATGTCCATAAACTAATGAATGCAGGAAAAACGGCACATATACACAATGAATCATTCTTCAACCATAAAAAGATGAAATCCTGTCATTTGCAATAACATGGCTGGAACCGAAAGTCATTATGTAAAGGGGAAAAAGCTAAACAAAGACAGACAAGATCTACATTCTCCCCCCCCACATGTGGGATCTAAAAGACTCGACTTCATAAAAGTTGAGAGTGGAATGGTAGTTATTAGAGGACTGGGAGAATAGAGGGGATGGAGAGAGAAGAAAGGTTGATTAACATGATCTAACTTAAGAAAATTTAGGAATAAGAATTTCTGTTGTTTTACTTAATAGTGGGATGACTACAATAGTAATAATGTACTGTATATTTTTCTGAAAAAATCTAGAAGAAAGGATTTCAATATTTTCATCATAAAGAAAATATAAATATTTGAGGAGATAAAAGTTTACTCTGAGCATCACATATTGTATATATGTATTGAAACATTACACGGTATCCCATAACTGGGTACAATTTTGTGTTATCAGTTAAAAATAAAAGAATTATGGTGAGTGTTTGGTGTAGCAGCTAAGCCACTGCTTTGGATGCCTGCCTCCCACTTCACTCTACTCCATTCCAGCTTCCCAGTAATGTGAACCCTGGGAGGCAGTCTGTGATGACTCACGTGGTTGGGTCTCTGACACCCACGTGGCAGGTCCAGATTAAGTTCTTGACACCTGGCTTTGGCCTGGCTCAGTCCCAGCTGTTGTGGACAACTGGAAAGTGAACCAGCAGAAGGGAGTGCATGTTCTCTCTCTGTCTTCCAAGTGAATAAAATGAATCAAGAAATAAAGAGTAAATGAAACACTGTAGCTGAAATTCTTAGCACAATGCTTGGCAGTGGGGATGAAGCTCAAAACACTCAACAGCAGATGCTGTACTGCCTCTAACAACAAGCACAGGCACTGTCCATTAGAAGTGCCTTAACCCACCGATCAGTCACACCGGTACATCCCCTTGTGGTAGATTAAATTACAGGCAACAAATCTTCACTCTCCTGTAGAGGCATTGTACACCCATATCTAGACTTGGCCTCACAAATGGGCTTGCTAGTATGCTTGTTTTGGTCAATGTATGTTAAAGAAATCTCAAATAAAACTTGACTTGTCTTTTTTCTTATAATGTTGCTAACTCATGTCTCATGTATCCTGCAACAATGCAGGGGAATCTTTGGAATCAAAAGCAGGTCTTCCTCCACACTCCTGTAAGTTAATCATGTTAGACATCAGCAAATCTAACTAAACTGGTCTATTCCAGTGTTAATATTATTCAAGTAGTGGTGGTAGTGGTTTTAGCTGTAATAATCAAAATATTATTATTATTACTATAGAGGACTTGGGTAGAAGTGAAAGTAATGAAACTGAAGGGGATGGTGTGGCAGCAATGAAGATATATTGAACAGTAACTGTATACTAGGCATTCTGCCAGACTTTATTTTTGATCCTACTACAGGATCTTTCTTTAAGATTTATTTATTTGAAAGGAAGAGTTACAGAGATAGGAAGAGACAGAGAGACCCAGAGAGAAAGAGAGATCTGTCATCCACCTGTTCACTCCTCAGATGACTGCAAAAGCCAGGGCTTGGGCCAGGTTAAAGCCAGGAGCCAAGAGCTTCCTCTGGTTCTCCCACTTGGGTGGAGGAGCCCAAGCACTTGGGTCATCCTCCACTGCTTTCCCAGGCACACTAGTAGGGAGCTGGATTGGAAGTGCAGATGCCAGGAATAGAACCGGTGACCACGTGGGATGCTGATGTTTCAGGCAGCAGCTTAACCTGTTATACCACAGTCCCAGCACCTCCACTACAGTCTTATGAAAGAGGCACTTCTCATGTGTCTGTGTCTCAGAGGCCTGATAAGGTTAAGTACAGTTTTCAAAATCACATAGTTCCTAGGTGGTAAAACTAGGAATTGCTCTGGCTCCAAAACTCAGGCCTGTAAATTCTTAGAAGAAGAGAGACCTTCCTGGATTAAACAGCTAACAGTGGTTCTTCTGGAACTGTCTTCTTAATTTGTTAGGTTCCTGTAAACCACTGCTTTAATAATCCAGTTAAGAATTCACTCTTTGTCAATTTGTTAAGTCAACAACAGGAGTCACTGTGCACTTACTCCTCATGTAGGATCTCTGTCCTTAATGTGCTGTACATTGTGATTTAAGGCTATAACTAGTACTCAAACAGTATTTTTTACTCTGTGTTTCTATGTGAGTGCAAACTGTTGAAACCTTTACTTAATATATACTAAATGGATCTTCTGTATACAAAGAGAATTGAAAATGAATCTTGATGTGAATGGAAGGGGAGAGGGAGCAGGAAAGGGGAGGGTTGCAGGTGGGAGGGAAGTTATGGGGGGGAAGCCATTGTAATCCATAAGCTGTACTTTGGAAATTTATATTCATTAAATAAAAGTTAAAAAAAAAAAAGAATTTACTCTTACTCAAACATAGGTATAATCTGATTACTTCTTCTAAGACACAGGTTACCCTGATGCAGGAGGCATAACTATCATCTAGAATAATGAAGCAGGGACTTGTGGATGGAAAGGAAAAGCAATTGTGGAATAAATGATTCACAGCTCAACTATAGTCCTGCTATCCTGGGGAAGACTGACGTAAAGCAGGGCCCATGGAATGAAATGGAGCATGGTGCTCCTACGGTCAAATGAGCCATGCAGAGTAGCTCCTCTGGGAGGACCAGAGAAAGGGTTCCTTAATCCCATATGGCCAAAGCACAAGTTTGGTGCTACAGAGTAAAAGGTAGGCTTGGGTTTAGAACCCATCATGCCCCCTGCAGCATCATGGCCCTTTGTTCAGGTCCACTTTACCCAATGCACCCAGCAGTCCTGCAGTGAGAGAAATGAAATGCCTAGAGATCACCTATTGCTATTCCCACT
This sequence comes from Oryctolagus cuniculus, assembly GCF_964237555.1. NCBI lineage: Eukaryota > Metazoa > Chordata > Mammalia > Lagomorpha > Leporidae > Oryctolagus > Oryctolagus cuniculus. The sequence continues at coordinate 95,743,935 of NC_091438.1, forward strand.
TCCATCATAAGCCTTGGTGACTACACAGAAATAAGATAAGATGCCACCATACAATGTTTAACTATTGCTAACTTTAGAAAGGCATATTTTTTGAACTTCATTCATTATACAGAGCAATCCTTTCTTTTCTTTTTAAGACTTATTTTATTTATTTGAAAGAGTTACAGAGAGAGGTAGAGACAGAGAGAGAGGTCTTCCATTCGATGGTTCACTCCCCAAATGGCCGCAACGGCCGGAGCTGTGCCGATCCGAAGCCAGGAGCCAGGAGCTTCTTCTGGGTCTCCCACACGGGTGCAGGGGCCCAAGGACTTGGGCCATCTTCTACTGCTATCCCAGGCCATAGCAGAGAGCTGGATTGGAAGAGGAACAGCCGGGACTAGAACTGGCACCCATATGGGATGCCGGTGCTTCAGGCCAGGGCTTTAACCTGCTGTGCCACAGTGCCAGCCCCTAGAGCAATCATTTCAATATTGCTGGTTATTGATACTTCTTTCTGTCTAATGCAAACTACTAGATGTAAAAGGAATTCTGAGCATTGTTTTTTAGTGCAAAGTAGTACAGTGTACTAAAGAGCCAGGTGCTGGGACCAGACTTTATGACATCGAAGTCTGACCCTGCTTTCACAAAACATATGACTTTGGATAAATTAAGTTTCCCTCATTAAAAAATGGGAATAATGATACTAGCCACCTCTAGGCATTGTGGTCAAGACTTAACTTTTTAGCTATCACCACATAAAACAAACCAATCATGAATGTCTTAAAACAACAACTTGAAAGAAATTAAAAATACAAAGCCCATACAATCCTCTTAAGAGCAATTCCTCTTAAGAGTATATATTCCAAAGAACTGAAAGCAGGTTCTGAGAGAGACCTGTATGTTCACAGCAGCATTATTCATAACAGCCATTTGGGTGGAATCAACCAAAATGTGCACTGACAGATAAATGGATTAACAAAAAGCAACATATACACACAAAAGAATATTATTCAGTCTTCAAAAGGAAGGAAATTTCAAAGGATGCTACAGCATGTATGAATCTTTAGGGACATTATGCTAAGTGAAATAAGTCATTCACAAAAAGGTACAGTATGATTTCACTTATATGAAGCACCTAGATTAGTCCAATTCATAGAAACTGAAAGTAGAATACTGGTTTCCAGGGACTAGTAAGATGTGGCAATGGGAAGTTTTTGTTTGATGGGTATAGAGTTTCAGTATGCAAGATGAAAAAGCTTCAAAGTGTGGTTGCACAGCAATGTGGATATACTATTTAACTAAACACTTTAAAATGGTCAAATGGTAAATTTTATGTGCATTTTAGTTCAATTAAAAATAAAATAATAAAAATGAAAACAACCATAGTTTTAGCTTACAGTCCTGCAGATTAGTATTTCGGGCTGAGCTTTGCTGCAACCACGTGGTGGCTCAGCAAGACCTAGGTCGTTCAAGGTGGCCTCACCTGCCCATCAGAATGCTGGTGCTAGCTTTTGGGTATGAAGCCATTTCTGATTGTTCCTTCATCACAACTCTGCTATCCAAGATAGAGAGAGAGGAAGCAGGAGGGCAAAACACCGCTTTCACTAGTTCTATTGTCAAAAAAAGTCCTGAGGCCAGCCCAGATTCAAAGAAGAAACAGAATGCCCTTATGGGGATAGGGCAGACAGAAAATTTGCTTTGCAAATGTGATGCATAAATGCTGGGAGGAATTATTACAGGGATCTTTACAAATATTTGTAAACTACCACTTCAATGTAATAAAAGAAAAGCTCAAGAGCAGTTCTGGGCACACAAGAAGCACCTAATACGCAGTTACCATTTTGTTGTTGTTTTAGTTCCTAGAATTCCGGAAATGTTGGACAACTGACAAATGAATTGATGGATTCTGATACTTTTCCAAGATATTTCTTTCAATAGGAGAAAGGAAGGAAACCACCAGTTACTAACAAAGAGTCTATACATAGAAAATTCAAAAAGTTCACTAAGAATGGAATGAAAAGGAACATTTACTTTGGTATAAAAGAATTTTGAAATGCATGCAAATGAAGGGTCTCTAAGAGCTTTTCAGGAGACCTCTCATGTGATCGGATAAATGTTTCTTATTCCATTTTCAACTTTTTGAAACATGCTTTGGCTTCACAACTGAAATATAAATAATAAATGCAAAACAAAGACTACAGTTTGAAATTGTTTAAATACTTATTTATTTTCATCTACTTGAAAGGCAGAGGGAGAGGGAGAGGGAAAGAGCGAGGTGGGGGGAGAGGGAGAGAGAGAGAGAGAGACAGAGACAGAGACTGATCTTCCATCTGCTGATTCATTCCCCAGATGCCCACAAAAGCCAGAGCTGGGCTAGATCAAAGCCAGAAGCCCAGAACTCCATCCTGGTCTCCCACATGGGTGGCAGGGGTCCAGGCATTTGAGGCATCATCTGCTGCTTTCCAGGATCTCTTAGCAGGAAGATGGATTGGAAACAGAGTAGCCAAGACTCCAACCGGCCTTCCAATATGGGTTGTAGGCAACCTAACACACAGTACCACAATGCCTGCCCCTACAAAATGAAATTTAATAAGACCAATTTCACAGTCTTCCTATAAACTAATTCAAATCAGTAAATTTACCAAATCATAACTGCGTAAAATTAAATTATCTTGGAAAAGTACTTGGACTGTAGTATATTATTGCAAGATCCTAAAAACTCAACCAATAAAATATAATTTGAAAATAATGTAGATCTTTCACCATGAACAGTGTGTACTTTCGAGTCCTTTTTTTCATCCTGTTAAAGCTGTATAATTGCAATTTTTTAAATAGAGTAATAACAGAATGAACAGAGATAATGAACTCCGCACAGAAGACACCAAACACAATGCCAACATAAGGTATGATCTGGTTTCAATCTTTCTTAGGTAATTGGTCCAATTTCTTAACGTAATTCTTATATGTGTCTTTAAGGCTTTAGGAGAGGTCATTGCTGAAATGTCATTGAGTTTTCATTAGAAAAAGATGAAGGAGTAGCTTGGCTTTGTTTCCACTGCCCTTGCACTGGGTCCTATTATCCATACAAACAAAAGCATGAGGAAGTTGGAGCCCCTCGGCCAACTCATCCATAAGCAAGCACTGGCCCTTTGCTGATCTGCTAAGCTCAGATCTCCTGTTCCCAGATCTTTTGAGCATAATGTCTGAAAAGGTTTTCCTTTGTACTTTTACATTTTTTAAAAACCACTGGCCGTGGATCTGTCACAAAGAGGCCCATCTATTCCTCCCTTCTGGGTGCCATGAGAGTGAGAGTTCATGGTCAGACAGTGAAGCCTGATGCATGCACTGACATTTAATAATGTGCTTTACTGCTCTGACCTTTCCACACACGGACCGGCACCTGGGGGCCACGGTGCATCTCTCAGGTCAGCTACAGCCCCCTCCAGGGCTAGGAAATGCTAATGTACCCGGTGGAACAACAGCCACATAGAATTTCAGACCTACAGAGAACATGGAGTTAGAAGTTGTTCCTGACGATATTATCCTGCATCCAACTTGGCCCTACAGAAATAAATGAAGACCAACCAAATGAGAAGCGCAAAGGCTGTTTATTCCAAGCTTGCTATAGCCAGGGATTCAGCCACAGTGGTATCTTCATTTTGGCAGAGTCTCAAAGGCAGGCAGAGGGGTAGGGAAGCTTTATCCTGAAGAAAAGGAAAGCTTCAGATATGCCCTAATTAGGCACTGTTAGGGAGATAGCTGCAGGTGGGCTAACCAGAAAGAGGCATCCTATGTGATTGGTTAGGGATGCTTTTTGATTTTTCCTGGTCGGTCCTACGTGGAAAAGGAGACAAAAATTAAGGAAGCTGCCAGTTGTTAATTAAGGCCTGGTCATTTGGGGCTAACACTGTTATTATTGAGCTTTCTAGACTGGTGCTGGAGACAGAAGTCTGACCCCATACACATCTAATATATAGCAGTCTGGCTTCTGGGGCTGTTTCTGGTGCATAAGAGGTTAGTTTCCTTGGCAGAAGCTGCACCTTGAGGTTTAGGATTCTATTTATGAATATAATCTGGCTGCAATCTCTTGTGCATTCAGTCTCTCAGCCCTGAATGGAAGCAGAGCAGGTGCAGTAAGCATTAGCCTGGTGAGTCTAATTTGGATACTACCAAGCCTACCTGAGCATGGCTCCTTTCCCCAACCTGCCTTAGTCTGTGTTCAGGTGTCTGCCAGCCTTTATCACCTAACGATGGTCATGCACATAGGCTCTCTCCCTGACTGGCATGAAATTCTTCCAGCAGAAATGGTCATTTATGTGGTTTCATTTCAATCCTACAAGTTAACGAATGGCAAACAATTTTGATCAAAATTGACTCTCAGCTAAAATAAAAAAGGTCACACCTGTTATGTTTTCTGACAGCAAAAAGTACATCTCATTTACAGTGAACACTTTTTTACAGAAAGTGAACCAAGTGGGATGTTTGAGGAGTGGATAATTAAAGAATAATTTGTAAGACTGACAGCAGAGTTTCCCTAGAGCTCCGAGAGCCACTTCCTCCAGGGCTTTCAAATGTGCTGCTGTTTGGTTTGACCCAGAGCCCAGAGTAGACAGCACGGCAGATTCCGTCAAACATACAGAAGAGCAGAAATGAATCTGAAAGAGGGAGTCTTATTTTCACTTCAAAGTGACTCTTCTTTGCAAGGTTACTGGACTATCCATGAATTAACCTAGTTCACATAAGTGGTTACGGAAAAGAACAGGATTTTTGTCTTTATCTTCTAGGTCAGTGGAAGACAGAGAAGAGCCAGAGTATGAGAATTAGTATGAGACAGAAAGCTGTACTTCAGTGCGGGAGATTGTTCCAGGAGTCATGATTTGATTCATCTCAGTCCTACAATAACAGTGCTTTTTTGAAACTCGGTACCCCTGAACTATATCAGGTTCTTATAGTGGTGGGCAAACTTCTGTGCAATGATCTATTCCTACGGTTCAATAGGAAAACCCATACTAGCCTAGAACACATGTATTTTGCTACAAAAGACATCTTTCTGCCTTGACATCCTAACCTCAATTCCTCTAGGCCTGAAGCATAATTCTAGCTGACTGGTGTTCATCTCCAGATACACCTTTTGTTAACAAAGTAATGAAAGTAAATATTCCATAAATGAGCACTTGGAGGTTTTAGTTTTTATTTTCCTGAACATATAATCTAGCAACCACATCCCTTCCAAAAGGATCTGAGCATGGCATGTTCCAAGTTTTACATACAGACACAACTAAATCTCCTGCACATTGGCTCTATGTGGATACTACAGGGTCACATGGGAGCAAAGCAAATAATACTAAACTATCACAGTGAGAAGTGGGTGCTGATTAGCACTGCCATTGAACATTTCAAAATAGTTAACAAGGAAGTTCTAGAATTTTCCCTTGAGATTTTTAAAATATAGGACAGAAATTCACTCAATGTTAGGGTGACAGACTAAATTATTACAATATTTTTCAGTATGTAGGATTAAATATAGAAATCTGCAAGACACAATGACACGTTTGCACTTAGCTTTGCATAAAAGTTTTAAAATATCCTCTATAATTTTAACCAATTTTGCAAATATTTACTGAATTCTGTCTGTGCTAGGTACCGCTTCAGTGATGGTGACACAAAGGTAGGTAAATACAGTCCCTGTTCTCAACTACTTCACTGTCAATCACTTCAGGAAAGAATAATAGCAAGGACATCAATAAAAACGCATATTTCGGCATGATTGAAAAATATTTATCTTCTTTATTATGAAAGTTAGTTAAAACTAGCCAGAGAACTGGAATATTTCTCTGATGTTTCTCATTGTTGAACATCCAGTAAAATTATCTCTAACAACTTCTAAACAGCAATTTGTAATCAACTTACTTCAAAGTAACTCTCTATGAGAAAAAAAAAGAAGGCATTCCCACCAGAGCAGGGGAAATCATTGAAGCTCCCTTGGAGACCAAAAATACCCCTTACAAGAGGTCCTTGCATTGACACTGAGGGCCGGGGCAACCATCGATCAGAGATACACTTCAGGAGACAAAGCAAATTCTCTTTTTCAGAAGAAACACACAGCATTAAGTCAAATTTCAATATTTCACACCCTCCACTATCTGCCAGACAAGAAGGAAAACCTCGAGCACAGTGTTTTATACCCACAGTCTGGATGCAATTGATTTACTTTCATTGGGATCATTCATCTATCAGGGCTAAAAACATAAATGTCAAAGCAGCCATAATATATTTGCACCAATAAAGTCATCAGTTATGCTTTCATACCACATAGAGAGAGAGGACTTTATTAACCTTCATGAGGATTAAATTTTAAAAATAACGTTAAAGGAAAATACTTGGTAGTATTCTGTGTGGCTGGTGTGTGGGTGGGTGGAGTGCGATGGAATGAAGCAAGCGAGTAATAATTGGGATCCTCAGATGACTGACGCAAGAGAAAGTGGGCTCTTAAAATGAAATGGCTCCTCTCAAATCTTAAATCTTGCATGGTCTCATACAACACTCATTGCCCTCTCATCCCAATTTGTCATCATTTCCTCTCCATTGTGCAATTCATAGATGCATGCAACTTATTAGCAAACTATTTCCCCACTTCTCCACAAGCTATTATCTAAGTAATATTATTTCCTTACAAAATGAGAGAACATTAACTAGGCTCTCCAAATTCAGTGAAGCATACAGCAGGTTAGAAACTGCTTACAGAATAAACAGTGGCATAAGCAATATGACTTTTGGTGGCCTTAAAGGCTACTGGAGTTTGCTGGGAGGCGAGAATCCTTCTCATCTTTAATGACTCAGTTTTTCCCCCTCGCTCTTTCTCCCCTCCATCAGTGTCTCATTTCTGGAAAGTAACTTCTGATGGACTCATTCAGACTACTATAATTACACTTAAAAAGCATAATACATTTTTAAAGGCTAAGAGGTAGTCAGACAGAGAGAGAGAGAGAGGAGAGAGATCTCCCATCCATTAGTTCACTCCCTCAAATGCCTGTAATAGCTGGGACTGAATCAGGCCAATGCCAGGAGCTGGGAACTCAGTCTCCCATGTGGGTGTCAGAGACCTAAGTCATTCGGCCATCACCACTGCTTCCGGGGTGTGCATTAGTAGGAAGCTAGAACTGGAAGAAGACGATGAACTCAGTTACTCTGATACAAGAGATTTCCAAGTAGCATCTTAACCACTGTGCCAAACACCGGCCCCATAATGCATTCTTCACAGAGGACCAAGCTTAAGCTAATGTAACAAATTTCTAGTTATGCAATTTCTGGCATCCATTTATAAGAGTGGGGACTGAGAAAGGGTTGTTCTTTGGATCGAAGGATTAAGATTTAAATATCAGGTTAAATCCCATTTCAGGAAATTTAGAGGTCTTTTAAAGGCTTTCAGCACACTGAATTTTGATTGTATCAAGCACACTTTGAAATAGAATGGCTTTAGTAGATTAGAGGCAGGTGGCTATCATTTCTTAGCAAACAGAAAAATAAAAGAGAGCTTCAGAAGAGCACCATAAGTGCTACCGTGCTGGCTGCTGCTCCATCTGTGTTTCCAATCCACAAATATGGAAGCAGCCAACTGCCTAGGTATTTCCCTGGCCTGCACGACCAGGCTGACATCTACACAGTAAAAGATAAACCATGCTGGCCCTCCTGAGTTTTCTGCTGTCATCAGATGCCCACAATATCAACTAAATATCAGGGGAATTCAACTCCAGACAAGATCTCTGTATGTCTAAGGGATTCACCATCCTGCCAGAGTCACTTGACGGGTAAACTGCATCTTACTACAAGACAAAAGCTACCTTGCCATGCAGCACTTTTTATCAGGTTGATTTACATATTTCTATCCACTTACACCCTTCGCCCCCTTGGAGATTTACTGAGAAGCTTATAACTACCAAAATCAATCTCTAGCACCAGAAACCTTTTGTTTCATAAAACTCAGAGGTATTTCTTATAATCTGTATTGAACCAAGAATCAATGTACTATTATTTAATATAGGAGACTGAGATACTGTAACCAGGAGACAAGCAACTTGGTGTCCAGACTCCAAAAACCATTCACCTGCAAGAAGGCAATGGTGGTTCCAATGATATGGCTCACCAACTTAACTATATCAAGGAAAGGATATATCTTCCACTCCTTTGCCTATTTATGCAACAAATATTTAATAAGCATTTACTTTGAACCTGTATCTTCTGGTTAGAAATGCATAGATAAATGGATGCATTCCTCATCCTCAAACTTAGTGTGGAGGGGTGAGCATTGTGGTGTAGTGGGTTAAGCCACTGCTTGCAACACCCACATTCCATATTGGAGTACATGTTCAAGTCCTGGTTGATCTGCTTCCAACCCAGCTTCCTGTTAATGCCTCTTAGGGAGCAGTAAACATTGCTTCAAGTACTTGGGTACCTGACACCCTTGTGAAAGATCTAGATGGAATTCCTGAATCTGGCTTCAGTCTGGTCCAATCCTGACTGTTGCAACCATCTGGGAAGTAAATGAAGTAGTGAATAGAAGCCTTCTCTCTTTGTCTCTACCTCTCTCTCACTATTGCTCTGCCTTTCAAATAAATAAATATATAGCTAATTTGAGAACTAATGCTAAAAGTAATGGTAAAGCTAGAGAGCATTTAGCAAGCAAATCTTGCATGATAAAATTTTTAGGAAAAAATTCACCCATCAATAAGAAGAGACTGGAATGATGAATTAGCAGAGACAAGAAGACAGAAAGTTGTCGGAATAGTCTAGAAAAGACTATTTTACATGTTCTTAAAAACTGGAAAATAATAATATTGTCACAGTTTTCCAGGAAAGACCATTACCCAGGTTCCTAACTGTAGTGAACAACTGCAAGATAATTGGATTTATGGATTTATATAAGCTCTGGCCTAGACTGGACACTTCCAAAAGGAGGATAAAAATGTATAATTTTTAAAACTCAAAAATAAGAATTTTCAGGGCAGGTGTGTAGTGAAGTGTGTAAAACCACCATTTGGGACATCTGCATCCCACATCAGAATGTTGGTTCAAGTCCTGGTTTCTCTACTTCTGCTCTAGCTCCCTGATGATACACGTGAGAAAACAGTGGATGATGGATTAAGTGCTTGGTTCCTGCTCCCCATGCAAGAAACCTAGAAAAACCTCCTAGCTCCTGGCTTCAGCCTGGATTAGCCCAGGCTGTTGAGGGCATTTGGGGAGTGAACCAACAGATGGAGGATCTCACTATCTCCCCCTCCTTCTGTCACTCTGCCTCTCAAATAAACAAATAACCCCCTTTTTAAAAATCCTTTGTATGTTTTTTTTTTTTAAATAGAGTTTTCACTAAAGCCCCAAATAGGGGGTAAAACCCAAATATACACACATGAGATGGAAAGAAAATTTCAGAATTCTTCTTCAAGAGAACGGCCACCTGGCCACAAAGAAATCAGTCCCCCATCTCCATCACCAACACTATAGAATCAGAAACAAGTTCATTCTTTCAGCACAACCAAAGCTCACGCCAAGAGCTGGGTAATAAAGTTTTACAGAGACTGTGAAATTGCAATGATATTTCTTGAGTCAAAGTATTTTTATCTTAAAAACTCCTATGCCAATAATCTCAACACTTATGTTAAGTAAGGACGCTGTATTTCATTCATTATAGAGAACAAACAGAAACAAAGCCAATCTTCCCAAAGTTAATGTTCAAGAATGACAGTGAATGTATATTAGACTTTTTTCCTCTTTCCTTTTGAGTTGCTGAACACATGAAATGAATGGAAGATGGAAGGCAGGCAAAAACAGTTATAGAGGTGGTTATTCACCATTTAAGAGACTATGAGTTGGACCATGTAAGATAACCTGAATGACATATTCCTGGGTAGCACTGGAGAAAGGAAGGTCTGAAGCCCAGAAGGAGGCCAGGACTGAGTGACAGCCATGGTCGGTTTCTGCAATATCTTATGGTATCTATTTTCTTTTTTTTTTATTAGATTTTATTTATTTATTTGAGAGGCAGAGTTACAGAGAGAGAAAGGGAGAGACAGAGAAAGGTCTACTATCCACTGGTTCACTCCCCAAATGGATGCAGTGGCCGAAGCCAAGTTCCAGAAACCAGGAGCTTCTTCAGATCTCCCATGTGGATGCAGGAGCCCAAGCACTTGGGTCATCCTCCATTGCTTTCCCAGGCCATTAGCAGGGAGCTGTATTGGAAGAGGAGCAGCTGGATATGAACTGGAGTCCATATGGGATGCTGGCACTGCATGCAGAGGCTTAGCCCACTACCCACAGCACTGGCCCCCTAAGGTGTCTATTTTCAAATGGACAACATCACCACAACAAAATCCACATCATGGTGGAATATGTCAACAATGACTTCTTTAAAATTCTTTAATAACTGACCCCAGGGCATGTGATTGGAGTTAGAATCCAGACCCTTTGATCTTCCTAAATCCAGAGCTCTTTGCTCCATGAAGCATGATTTAAGGGTCCAATTCAACTTTAAAGTTTCAAGGTTTCTTGGGAAAGTATAATCAAATTAGGCTATATGACTATGATCCACATGCCTCTTTTTTTTTCTTCCATTGTGGGTTCCAGAATTAACTGTTTCCTTATACTTACTCATTCATCTCATGCATATCACTTCTAACTTCCCACTAGGACAGTCCTAAAACCTTTAATTTAAAAGGGTTTTCTGTCTTAACCAGGAGGAGTCCTACTCCTTGTTGCACCAGTCTGCATCAATTGTTCCCAAGCCAACCTGGCAATTAGGTGAGAATAAACTGCTCACCAGGCATGTGTCTTCACTAAGGACATGGGCCTACCCATGTGACAAGTTCTGTCTTTGGAAATATCATGACAGATTATGCATCTGTCACAGGTGGGAGGGTTTTGAAACTACAAAATGTCACAATCAGGAACAATTTAAAATTCCAGTTCTTGTTCTTGTAAATATCTCTGCAAAGAAGCTCCCAATAACACCATGGCTTGCTCCCAGCTCCAGACAGCTACCTGAGCTAGAGTGGTTTGTTCCAGTCCCTACTTGACCTCAATGGGCTCAGCAGTTAACCAACCTCTCCAGGATCTGGTAAACCCCAGGGGGAAGTCACTGTCCCCCACATCAGAGTTCGATAAACTATTGTATCCTCTCTCAGCACCTTCCCCTAAATTATAAAGACCTGACTACTTGCTTAAATCTATCACATCTGTGAATAGCTTGCATATGGTGACCCTCAAGTATTAGCTAAATGGAATGAATGACTCAAAAATGTATTCGGGCATGAGAGACCTTTAAAATGAGCCAGATTTCTAAACTACTTTTAGTCTGTACATGTTGCTTGTTTTTCAAAGAACTACAGAAAACAATAAGGACTTACTTATATAAAACACATGTCTTCAAAACTATATTTTTACCAATGTTCCCCTCAAAATACAAAATTGGGGTACAGTGCTATTTAAGAAGTTTTCTGAAGTCAGATTCTTCAGTTGCAGGGCAAAAACAGAAAATTTTACCCTGTCTTTACACTTCTGATGAAATTTACCAGAGTATTGAGTAGTATTCTGTGAAACATGAATCAAAAACCTGCAAAAATATTTAGCAAAAAATGGGCACAAAAATAAAAATAACTTCTACTTTAGCAATTTGGTATTGTATATTTTCAAGCAAAAAAAAATAAGAATATACAAATAAGAACAAGAACAAGAAGCCGCCTCTTCACTCACTGACAAGTGCCTTCTTTATAACAGCCATCCCGATTTAAAGGAATTTCTCACGGCTGGGAGAGGACAACAATTTGGGAACCCACAGCAAGGTTCAGAACCACTCTCCTGGTCTCTGGCCTCTCAAAATCCAGTTCTCCAATTCCGACTTGAATTATAACCGAGTTAGAGGAGTCCAAGTTTATGTACTAGCACGGGTCATTTTCTGCCATGGAATTTGATTCAGTTACAGATGGAAAATGGTACATTCTCAAATAATGCCACTTCACACATTACACGAAGCATTCACCAGATCTAATCCCACAGCTGCCTCCTGCCACTTACCAACAGGCACTTGGCAACAGACAGTCACACTTCAAGGCCCCTTGTTGACAGGAAAGCCCCACACAGGGGTTCTGCAGTGAGCTTATTCCTGGGCACAGGGGACAGCTGGGCTGGAGGAGCCACCTGGCCCCCAGCACCTGTTTGGCAGCAGAGACAGCCTAGCAGAAAGCATCAGCACAGGTTTCACACCCAGAAGCCCAGGGGTTTGCATGTGGGCCTGCTCTGCCTTCAGCGCAAAAATCATACAAGCCTGCAAAGCATCTCCTGGGTCTTCATTACTTCAGGCTTCATGCAGTTTTCTGTGATAGTGAAAAGAATAAAGATCCAGCCTTAAGTGAGGAACTAGGACATAGTCAGGGAAGAAGAAAGGATGCAGATTATTCCACCTTACAGCTTTCAGCTGCAGCAGATCTGAATCAGCCATATACCTGTGAGCACATGCTTTGTGTCAGGAGCCTAACTGCAAATGTGAAATATTTCATCTCATTGAATATCCCAAGCAACTTCCATGGCAAGATAATGTCTCCACTTCATAGTGGAGGGAGCAAATCTCAGAATGTTCAAAGCACAAAGCTCATCCCAGTTCTTTTACTTATTGACTAATATTTCAAAGCATAAATTCTTTAGCCAAAAATGAAAATAACAATATCATCTATATCATAGGATTGCAGTGAGAGTGAAATGCAAAACGCATGCAACTCACTTAGTGCCCTATATGGAAAGAGACTAACAATTGTATGTAGTAGATGTAATTGTTGTCTGGGGACAGCACTGTAGTGTAGTAGGCTAAGCTTCTGCCTGTGACACTAGCATCCCATATGGGCACCAGTTCGTGTCCCAGCTGCTCATTTTCTAATCCAGCTCTCTGCTTATGGCCTGGGAAAGCAGTGGAAGATGTCCCAAGTGCTTGGGCCCCTGCACCTGCGTGGGACACCTGGAAGAAGATCCTGGCTCCAGGCTTCGGATCAGCTCTGCTCCAGCTGTTGCAGCCATTTGGAGAGTGAACCAGCAGATGGAAGACCTTTCTGTCTCCCTCTCTCTGTCTGTAACTCTACCTCTCAAAATAATAAGTAAAATCCTTATTAAGAAGGAGGGGAGGTGCTTGAAAGCTTTTTTTTTTTTTTTTAAGAATTGTTGTCTACACAAAAAAATGGTAACAGTAGTAATAATAAAAAAATACAATAATATTATGAAGTGGCAGAACTTGGATTCAAACTCAGGTCCATCAAGTTCTCAAGCCTTTGCTTTTGATTCATATATCTGCCATAAACTACTTAGCTAATAAGAATCAAGCTGTAGGAATGCGTGAACCCAGGAGGGGAAAGAAAGAAAAAGAGGGAAGGATGGGGAGGGGGAAGCAGAGGAAGAAAAAGTAGATAAATGTTTCATAAAAACCAATATCTATGACTGAACATATGTGAATACAGATATATAGTTTTTCCACAAACAGTAGTGACTAACTCTTCTGTATCTAAAAATGGTAATTCTGGGCAGGTGTCTGGCCAAGCACTTAAGATGCCTGCAACCCACATTAGACAGCCTGGGTTCAATACCCATTTCCTAACTCCAGTTTCTTGCTAATGCAGGCCCCAGGAGGCAGCAGTGATGGTTTAAGTAATTGGGTTTCTGCCAACCTCCTGGAAGACCTTGACTGAGCCCCCATGGGGCTCCTGGCTTCAACCACTATGGGCTTTGGGGGACTGAACCAGCAGATGGGAGTACACACAGTCTCTCTGATTCTTTCTCTGTCGCTCTCACAAACAAATAACAAAAATAAATAAATAAAAATGGCAATATGCACATATTGCATTGGTTCTTTAGCGAGAATATTTTATAAACAGTACTGATTCCTCACCAGTACCCAAGTATCTCCAGCCCTAAGCATACAACCTGACATGCAAAAGGCACTCAATAAAAATTTGTTTACAAGCGTCCTCTCAAAGTAAATTTTGGTTAGGACACAAGTACAGCTATGAAAGCCTCCAAGGGCTCTGCACAGGAAGCTGCTTCCTTTTGGAAAGACTAAGTGCTGCTCTAAGGAAGGGGGCCCTCCTAGCCAGGACAAAAAGCAGAATCATACCCACCCCCCACATGAGAAGGTCTCTGCATTTTCATGTCTGCAAAGTGAGGCATTCCAGTTACAAAGAAGCTGAGAGGTGGTCACCCTCCTTAGGGCAAGAGGAGGCATTATCTGTGCTAAATTCCTGAAGTTCCACTAGCTGTAGGAATACAGATTTTGCTGGATATTGGACAATAATTTATACATCTCAACACGCTAGAGATAAAATATTTGATTCACAAAGCTTTCAACCTCCTTCTCGACTACGATTAGAAGAAAAATCTACTTTTAAAAATGAAAAGGATTTAGAATCACAATTTAATTTCCTCTTCTCCTTGAGAAAAACACACAAGAACACAGGACAAAGTAAACGAGGATTTCTCAAAATTTTCTGTCAATAAAGAAATGTTATTAAAAAAAAAAGCAGAGAGATGTAAAGTCTTTTCCACAGGGAGTTTAAGGGTACTATTTGATTTCAGGACTTATATCTTGAAAGACCTTTGAATTGATGGATTTAATCATGTATGAAATTAAAATGAGGTGTTATCTTAAAAGGCTAAATTTATTTTAGTACAATTCAAGGATTTTAATATATGCCCAAGGCTGACTGTTTATCAGAGTTGGCATTTTTAAAATAACAAAGGATGATGCTAATATTTTTTTCCTAACAAGATTTGTAATTTATGTAGCAGAAACAACTTAATGTGCCAGTGATGTGTCCTCCTGCAACCGTAATTGATGACAAAGCACTAATTTTTTACACATCAAAGAAATTAAACCTAGCTTTCCTGTGCATTATTGACCTTTACTGTACATGAAGTGGCTCCAAAGAAACAAATTACACTGCAGTAAAGTTGTGGATTTCCTTTTCACATTGGATTTTATTCATTGGTTGCTTGAAAACTGCCCACCAGGGAAGAAAGTTTTCCCTTTAGAAGATGCTGGTCCAGTTTGATGTGGGGAGTGAAAAGAAGAAATAAAAAAAAAAAAAAAAAAAAAAGCTTGAAAAGTGATCAATCTAACTACCCATTTCTCTCTCTTTTTTTTTTTTTTGAACATATGTAAGGCCTCCTTTGTTATCATACTTGTTACAATTTCTATGAGCCGAATTTTTAGCTTAACAGTATTAGATTAATGTTATTTAATACACTGAAAACCAAGTGATTTGTATATTAAACAAAACACATGCAATAACAAACATTTATAAGAATTCCTCAGAAAACAGAAAACAGAATGATAGACTACTTTCCATTTAGGGTTTAAAAAAGTGGTGCAAACAACATCAAAGCAAAGCAAAAGTTCACTGGGGTTTTTCTCTTGTGATTGTCCAAGATCACATTACAGAAGTGATTTATCTCTAAACAGGCAACTCACATGGTCTCCTTCACCGGAAGCTTGTCCAGGCCAGAACAGGGAATCCCAGCTACAACTGGTGAGAGTTCATAGAACTAGAAGATCCTGGAGATGCATTCAGCAGCCAGTGTTTCTGGAGCACCTCTGAAAGCCCACACCATTCTGGCACCAGGGACACAGGAGTGAACACATCAGAGAAAAGTCCCTGCCCTGGTGGGGCTGACCCTCCACTGTTCTCTTAGAATAACGCTTTTGTTTTCTTCACCCTTTCCTTGAAAATTGCCAATCCCCTCCTGGTCATGACACTTTCTGAGTACACTCCACGCTGCTTCAGGCAGGCAATCCAGCTTGCATTTTTCCATGCTGGTAACACTTACAGACTCAGTAAATATGAAAGGAACAGAAGTAGGCAGAACCAGATTAACCAAACTCAAACTTGGCTTCACCTTAGGATCCTGGGTGGGGATGGGGGAGTTAAAATGCCTGGCCCCTCACAAAGCTACATCTCACACCAAATGAATAATGTCTTCCAAGGATCTAGTCATCAGCAGTTTTAACTTCCCAAGATTCCCAATGTGCAACTCTGGATCCCTTATTCCCACTGCTCAAACTCATTTTCTGGCAGCCACATCACATAGTGACCGATACTATATTTTAAGTCCTCAAAATTATATACACTGCAATCAAGCAAATATCCTCTGTCCATTACTGCCACAACTTTGAGTCAAATATAAATCATCGTATTCCTCCTTACAACACTTTAAAATATTACATTTGGGCCACCTTTTTAGTTTACTAAGTTTCCCCTGAATTCTGATGCTTACTCTAGTTGGGCCACCCACAAATTCAATTAGCATATCCTTATTGAAGTCAGAGATAGAAGCTTGGATAGGTCTGATTATAAACCACTCCATAAATCCTGCTAGAGACCTCCTTCTGGGATGTTCATTCCACACTTTCAGTACAACAGTATTATGGGGTAGATTTTGTGTCCACTTGAAGGTTAGCAAATTGATTCAGAAGAGTGAAATGGCTGCCTGAGATCACACAAGTTATATAAAAGCCAAGAATGAGAGGAACTCCCGTCTCATCTCTTTCCGCTTTCTCCCCTCCCCTCCCCTCCCCTCCCCCCCCCCTCCTCTTCTCTTCTTGAAATACCAAGCCAAAAGGGCATCTTCCATCTGCTGGTTCACTCTCCAGATACCTGTGATTGCTGGACCTGGGCTAGGCTAAAGCCAGGAACTCAATCAGGATCTCCCACATGCATGTCAGGAACCCAAGTACTTCGGCTATCATCTGCTTCTTTCCAGGATGTGCAATAGCAGGAAACTGGATTGGAAGCAGATGGCCTGAAATGTGAACCAGACATGCCAATCTGGGATGTGGGTATAGCAAGCAGCAACTTGTCATTTGTACCACACCCCATCCCTGTAGCCTTATTTTGTTTCTGAGTCTCATGTTGTCTCCCTTAGCTGCTGTTCGTGGTCAGTTAACCAATTAGCAACTCACCCAACATCTCTATTTCCCAGCAACCATCTCTTCAAGAATGGCATGAGAAGTTCACCCTTTTAATTTGAAAAAACTTGAGACAAACTATATCAATCAGCTTCATTTCTATGATAGTTATTCAAAAGATATCCATTGAACACCTATTATATGCAAGCACTTCGATATTAGGAACTCAGCAACAAAGAAACAGATGAAAAATCCCTTCTTTCAGCGAAGCTCAGATTGCTATGCCAGTCACAGAAGGAAATGAAGTGAATTTGTCATAACTTAATTTTAGTGAATGCTTGGTGGCTTCCAATTATCACAACTTCCTTTTAGGAGTACTCAGAAATATAATTTTTGTGATTTGTTCCAGAACCTTTTCCAGAATTTATATTGCAACAATCTTGAAAATGTCTCATGTGCTTTAAGTAAACAGCATAATATTTTCAAGTATATGAAAAATTTTGGAAATTTGGTTGAATCATGAAAAGATCCAAATTCAAAAGTAGCTCTCTAGAATAGTGCTGCCTACTAGTATTTCAGAAGCAAAAAAAAAAAAAAAAAAAAGCTTGCTATCTATGCTGTCCAATATGGCACTCACTAGCCACATGTGGCTATCACACACTTGAATTGTGGCAAGTATAACTGAGGAAATAAATTTTTAATGTTACTTAATTTTAATTTAAATAGTCACATTGACTACTGGCTACAATATTGGGCTGCGTAACTCTAGAGAAATCTAGGCTGTAAACTGACAAACTCTCAAAGTGGAAGCAAAAGACAAAAAAAAAAACCTATAAATTTACTCCTTATGACCTTTGGTCATCTTTCTTCCTTAGGTTTCTTTCAAATATTTTTAATTCTTTTCCCCGAAAGCATATTGAGAGGCAGATGGGCCATTAATACAGTCAGAAAAAGTAAGCATTTACTTACAACCTAAACTAAATTCAGGAAGAGTCACACATGGAGTTCATGCATTTTGTCTCTGCACACACATCCATTTCCTCAGATTTTCACAATCCTAGAGCATATGTCAGAACTGGAGTCTGCCTTCCCTTAATCAGATGGTGGTGGCCACCAGAGATAGATGACTTCATCTGCTGGATTATGCAAGGGAAAGCAAGCTCCTGGACGGATTTCAGAGGTAGAACAGACACCTGGCACTATTCAGCTCTCAAAAAGATTGTGTGTTCATTGTTTCAAAAAGTGTGTGTGTGTGTGTGTGTGTGTGTGTGTAAGAGAGAGAGATGGAGAGAGAAAGACAAATACACAACTGGCCTATAAGGAGCAAGATGGATATGTTTTTGATAGGACAGGCAGAGGTACATTTTGTTGCAGCATTCATTGCTTTCAGGTCAAGTATTTTGCAACATAGTAATACTAAGAAACTAGACAATGGGGACATTTTTTATAATTAACTAGCAACCCAAATCAAATTTCAATAGCTTAAAACACAACAAAGATTTGTCTCTTTCTCAAATCACATCAGGTCCTATGTAGTTAATGGGTGCCTCTGTTCCATGCAGTGTTCCAGGGATCCAGGTTGCTTTTGTCTAATAGCTCCACCAACCTCCAGGTTTTCCACTGCTTGCTCTGTATCCAGTTGGCAGTTAAGGAAAGGGAAAATCTGAAGGAGATACAGGAGGATTTTTAGTTTTAAGTACCAGTTATCATTCCTACCAAACTCTACTGGTCAGAGTCCAATCCCAAAGCCCTATCTAACAACACATGATCACAAGTTGAGCATTCCTAGCTGTGTACCCAGGGAGGAAAAGAAGCACAAGATATGGTCTTTGCCACTGTCACTAATTTGGGTTATTGGGAAAACAGGCAAACCTGAATTAATGAAGTCATTTATTTACTTATTCAATTATTCATTTCAAACATATGAAGCCAATTAATTATCTCCCAAATGTTGCCAGCACAAAATCAGACTTGACTACATGTGACTCAGCTATTTTCTTTCTCCCTTTCTTAGACCTGCCACTGGAACTCACAGTACTATCCATCCCAGTGAGTAGCTAACAAAATAGTTCAAACAGAAAATTCATGACCAGAAAGTATCCCTTATTTCACTAGACCGATGAGCTTCTTTATAAAAACCCCGAAACACTCCATGATTAATCCCCAAAGAATTTGCATTTTTTAATCAAGCACCTGCTTTCAAAGTGGCCTGAAAAGCCCTCTTTCTCATGGAAAAAATCCAATCATTGAGTTGTTTCTTCAATATTGCATGATGGAAGTGAAAATAGTCCTGCTGCTCCCTAAATATTTAGGGATTTGGGGATGATACTCAAATCCTCCTCCATGTTACTCTCACTATCAAAATCACCCATTAATTTTATGTACAAGTTGGGTAGTTTTTCCTGAAAAATTAAAACTTCAAACTCCTCTGCATGGTCTAATACCCGAGAATCTAAACTACAAGCCATCAGGAAGTATTTTTCAAATGATCAAAAAAAGAGAAGCTGCCAAAAAAGGCTCTTGATTAAAAATCAACATGATTACTGCAAGCACAGGCTTGGGGCCTGGGCCTGTGGAGCCCTTTGAGAATGCTGCTTATGGGACAAGCACGGTCCAGAAAACACCAATTTAATTTTAACAAAATGAGATTGTCTGGAAGCATTTCACTGCACTTAACATAGGGGAACAGTTTCCAAAAATGAGGCTTAGATTTCTGGATATAACAATTAGGAAGCTGTCTAAGGAGCAAGATCCAAAGTATAATTATTGCTAAATGGAGAGTTTTTCCAAGGGTGAAAATGAAGTCTTTAACAATGCTGCATGAACCCAAATGGACAGAAAAGGCACAACTGAAATGCTATTGTTTTAATATCTAGCAGATATCTTTAAATGAGAAAGTTGAGCAAGGGAAGATTGTTATGGTCTGAATTATGGACCCCCAAAATTCATACTATTGAAGCACTAATCCATAATAATAATCATAACTGCATTTGACGGTGGGACCTTTAAAGAGCTAACAAGATTACAGTGTGGGGTCCTGATCCAATAGGACCAGCAGCCTTCTAAGTGAGGCCTTGGTGGGTTACAGAGAGAAACAAGAGTGAATACAGAGAGGCTCACACTACATTAGTGCAGGCATCCAGAGAAGCAGCAAACTGTTCAGTACAGCATGATCCAAGTCACAGACCTCAGAACAAAAGGCAGCATCAGGAAACATCTACCAAACGGAAACGGACTCTCATCCCAATACACTAGTTGGAGGAAGGCTACTTGTAGGTCATCTGAGGGGAAAAAAAAAAAAAAAAAAAAACAAAACCACAAAACCACAAAAACTAAGGTACATGCAGATCTCAAATATAATGACAGTGTGGCACAGAAGAAAGTCATGTCCCTATGTTGTTGGTTTCTGGGAAAATGCAGTCCTATTTGCAACTGGGCTTACCCTGGGCACTGACTGTCCAACCCAAGCTGAAAAATGGATGCTGG
The DNA here is from genome assembly GCF_964237555.1 of Oryctolagus cuniculus. Classification (NCBI taxonomy): domain Eukaryota; kingdom Metazoa; phylum Chordata; class Mammalia; order Lagomorpha; family Leporidae; genus Oryctolagus; species Oryctolagus cuniculus. The sequence continues at coordinate 95,764,330 of NC_091438.1, forward strand.
CTGGTCAGAGCTCCCTGGGATGAAGCTGTCCTAATAGAGCTGTTTGAATGTAACTTGAGGGGCAGCAATTCCAGCTCAAAGCCAAGAGCCAAAATAATCCCCAAGATAATTCTCCAGGGAGAGTGGGACTCAGACCCAGCAGCAAGGGTGACCCGGGGCTACACAGGTGGAAATGGGATGTGTAGCTCTGACTACAAGTCCCCTACGAGGTAAAGAGTAAGTGATGGGGCCTAATAAATCATCTTGAGCGTAGAATTCTGGCAAATGCCACGTGATTTTTTTTTTTCACCGCTTTCAAGCAAATTTTTTTTTTTTTTTTTTGATCTCTAATGACTTCATCTTGGGAAACATCAAGATATAAACACCAGAGCTTGTGAGCCTTAGGAGCCCCTGTGCTATGAGACAGAAACGAGCCCATGCTTTTGTCACTGTGCAAGCCTTAAAAAGCTTCAAGAAGTGCTCCAAGGGCCAGGGACTGGTGGTGGAGGCAGTCATTGCAACAGGCACAGCATCTCGAATCTACTCTCAAAGCAATGCAGCTGAGCAATTTACCAAGCAAACGTTAGAATAACAGGCTGAAACTATCTAACATATCTTTGGGAAGAGCAGCTTAAAAAAAAATAAAAGACTTGAGAAAACTCCAGCAAGTAAGCAAAATGTGGCACTAAACCCCAAAGCTTTGGGATGAGAACTACAAAAGATATATTTATATCTAAAGACAAAGCATGGAAGGCTTCTGGAGACCAAAGGAAATCAAAACTGGGACCAGCAGAACTAGGGAAAACAAAAGAGACAGAGAGAAAGAGGGTGTGAGCAAGCTGGTAAAATCCTTATCGGCAGTACAGAGAAATGGGAAGAGAGAATACCTACAGAATTCAGGGAACTCCAAAGAAGAGCCTGTATAATGCGAGAACTACTCATGAGATATACTGCCCCAGATAAGGACACAGGCAGATGTCTGAAGAAAATAAACCAGCAATTCCCTCAGAAAGGCCATCACCATCACAGACAGACAGACCTGTTCTGTACAACAGGGGTGCTCAGATCCCAGCCCAGCCCAGTGCCAGAGGCAGGAGACAGGTCCAGCAGGTTGCACAACCTCCCAGACCCATACGTGATGCATCGCAGCCTTCTGAAGTGTGACCCAGTGGCCTGACCCTGAAATACTCCCTTAGAAATTTTGACTAAAATGCCCTTGGATTTCCCTGGTGCAGCATTCCATGCTAAAGGTGAAACTACAGAAGCAAAAGGCACCTGGTTTTTGAGGCTCCGTTTGAAGCTTCTGATGGGTTGTATGTAACCTATTAGACTGACCTTTTCACAGACTCTAATCTCCCAAGTAAATTTTTATGCACATGAGCTTTTGCAGCTTAAGTGGGAGTGACCAAATTTGGTGTGACACATTCTCATTTGCAAAGTATTTTCATGGAGAGTTGCTGTCTTTGTGATGGTCAGGGTAGCCTGTGAGTTGTGGCACCTTCCCAATGGCCACCTGTATGTCTTGGGCCTAGGGATATTCCCATGGGTGGTAGGCAGGCAGCCCCGGGGAGCACAGACCAAAGAAAAGCTCTGGCAGGCCCTGAGACAGACTAAGGGCTGGGGGTCCTGGGGTTCTGGCTAAGTGGCATAAAAAGGTTGTACAGGTTCTAGGTGAGCTACCTTCTCGGGTCTGAGAAGCAAGGTCACTTGTAAGTAGAAGCAGCTGGAAGAGGGCTAATGCAGGTCCCCCTGAAGCACAGTGGTGAGGCGCAGGGCCTGGGCCTGAGCATGGAGCAGTTCCTTCACAAAGGACATTTTCAATGTCAGGCACACTGGAGTAAGCAAGACAAAAACTTAAGTCAGGAAAGAATATGTGCCGGGTGAATCAACAGTGGAGAGTAGATAATTTAACAACCACTCCTTAGCATCATCGTGAACACATGCCAGGTAACCACAGTCAGTGTAAACCTCCAAGTGGTGCTAAACCCCACCCAGGCTGGAGCAATGGGAGCAGACACAGAAGCGGTGCAGCCCTCTGCTTGTGGCTCAGGTGGGTGGGCAGGTGAGCCCATCACTACAGCGGCAAGCCCGGGGTGGAGGCAGAGCCCTAGAATTCAAATCTCTCCTTATCACAGGCCAGCCAGTCTGGCAATGTGCATTCTCATTCAAAAATTAGGTTTACACATACTTCATGGAACTTCTAGGGGAGTTAGATGAGACATTAATCATATAAAATGTTCAGTATGGTGAATATTAAAATCACAGGAAGAGGAACTAGAAATGTAAGATATCAGACTGACAACTTCCTCCTAATGTGGGAAAGGAAGCCGTCTGATACTTCTTTCCTGAGAATTCTTCTGCATTTTTTCTTTCAGTGGCTATCATTTGTTGGTTTGGCTGGTTTTTGATTGTTTACTTATTTGGGAGACAGAAACAGAGACAGACAGACAGAGACACAAACAGATACCCAAAACAGTGGGGACAGGGCCAGACCAAAGCCAAGAGGCAGGAACTCAATCCGGGTCTCCCACATGAATTTCAGGGACTTTACTACTTAAACTATCACTGCTAATTCCCAGAGTCTCTGTTAGCAGTAAGCTGGAATCAGGAGCAGAACCAGCAATCGAAAACAGGCACTTGGATACAGGTACCCCAAATACCTACCCCCAGGAATTTACAAGAAATGTCAATGGAATAAAGAGTAAAACATCATATTGCTTCCTTAAAGGAAGCAAACACCTCTCCGTGATGTATTGTCTGATGTTCCTAATTCAGAGGACTGAAAAATACTAAGCCTGCAGTATACTGAAAGACGGCTTCACTGGAACAGTGAATGGAGTTGTTCTGCTGGAAGTTACCGTTTAAATAAAAGCTTAGGAACTCAGAAGAAATATATTGTACAGGTTTTTTTAAAGGTTTCTTTATTTATTTGAGAGGCAGAGTTATAGACAGAGAGAGGGGAAGACGAGAGAGAGATTCTTCCATCCACTCATTCACTCCCCAGATGTCCATAATGGCTGGAGCCAAAAAGATCTGAAGCCAGGAGCCAGTATCTTCTTCCAGGTCTTCTACGTGGATGCAGAGGTCCAAGCACTTGGGCCATCTTCCGTGGCTTTCCCAGGCCATCAGCAGAGAGTTGGATTGGAAGTGGAGCAGTTGGGACACAAATCAGCACCTATATGGGATGCTGGTGTTTCAGGCAGAGGCTTAACCTACTACATCATAGCACCAGCCCCTCTTATGGTTATTTTTAATACTAGTCACCACTGGAAAACACACTATGGCACAACAGGTTAAGCTGCCACGTGTGACGCTGGTACCCCATATAGGAGCTCCATATAGGAGCACTGGTTCCAGTCGTGGCTGCTCTGTTTCTGAACCAGTTCCCTGCAAATGTGCCTGGGAAGGCAGTGGGAAATGTCCCATGTACTTGAGCCCCTGCCACTCATGTGGGAGACCCGGGAGAAGCTCCTGGCTCCTGGCTTTGGCCTACTCCAGTCCCAGCCATTGCAGACATTTGGGAAGTGAACCAACAGATAGAAAATTTCTTTCTCTGTGTTTCACTCTGCATTTCTGTCCTTCAAAATAATTAAAGTAGATTAAAAAACAACAACAACAACAGTTATCACCTATTAAGGGGCTTTTAAATTAGGGCCTTTCACATCTCTGAAAGATGTATTTAGTTTCTTTAGAAATATTAAGTCACCTGCCTAAAGCCTTATAACTGGAAAGCAGCAGGGTCAGGATTCAAATGCAGAAATAACCTGGACACCCACTCTCTTCCCACTGCCTTTCATAGCCAGGAGGAGAATGAAAAACCACTCAGCTGTCCCAGGCAGACAACACAAGAGGCATCACTGTTCCATCCTGAAAGGTGCTGTTGTCCCCTCTGCTGCACTCTTCCCTCCTGGGCTCTCCCCCTTCACTTCAAAGGATCCTTTCACCAAGGCATCATGGACCGTTATCACATAAGGCTCCATGGGACTATTCTATGTTCTCATTTTTTTTGTTTCGAAATACAAGCTTCCAGGTCCCAAAGACCATGTCTCACATTTTGTTATATCCTTCCCAACAGCTAACACCAAGCCGGAGCATGAAAGGAGCTCATGAAATACTATTTGAATGATGTTCTAAAGACAGAAGTAATGTAAGAACCAAATTGGGAAGATATAATGGCACTGGCAGCGGTGAGAAACATAAAGGCAACTGCATTCAATTCCAAGATGGAAAATAACACTGACATTCACTGTTTGGGGATCCATGGTCTAATCTCCTTTCACGTCCCCAGTGCTTAATCTGTCAGTCACCACACACAGATTTAGTACTTACTGCCAGGTATTCATTCTCAATTCTTTGAAGCATAACATCAGCAGCATTGGATAATATAGCCGTGGAAATGCTTTTAGTTTCTTTGGGAGAAAAAAATATATGCACTTTCATTATTTCTCATTGCCATTGTAGATTTCCCTCCTCCTTTACAACATAAAAGCAGCAGCAAGGGGCCCATTCATAAATGCACACTAACTTTCCTTCTGAGGATGCCTGCTGGGACCAAACAAGATGCTGCTTTGAAAAGGGGCTCAGGTGTCTGGCTGGCATGGCACTGAGCTCTACCCTCTCCTCCTCTCCTCTATCATATCCACCACTCCTTTGGCCCTGAGGTCAGCCTTTTGTAGGGTGTGCTGAACTGAGGACTGATCTGTGCTTTGGGGAACCCTGAGCAGACACAAGACAGGTGGGGAGGTGCAGCGGCCTGCCCACATCAGCACGGTAAAGAGGAGGTTATGGACTCCTGAGTGTGCAATGGGCCCCTTCTTCTGAAGCAGCCAACACGGCGTAACGTTTGGAGATGTGAAGTGCTTTGCTCAGATAGAACAACATGGAAATGCTTAAAATAATTGCAACAGTGTTTTCGGGTGAAATCAGGTCTCAGCTAGCCAGTCCACTCAGTACACTGACAAGTGCAAACACTGAGTAGGCATTGCACTAGGGACTTGGAATATAAGGCCAAGGAAGAGATCTGGCCTTCCCTCAAGGTCCCTGCAGTGCAGGAAATAAATGATGAAGGGAGTCACAGTAGTGCTGAAAAAGTTATAGAACAACCAACATCTACGGAGTGTTCCCCCTGTGTGTGGCATTGTTGTGGCTGTGTTTACATGTATCAAGTCATCTAAGTCTACAGAAGACTATGAGGTAAAGCAGCATCACATAAGAATCCAAGGATACTGGCCCTCAGAGAAGTACTACGGAAATCCAAAGAAATCTCCCATATCATCTTGGACACAATTGTCCTAAGAGACTGCCAGTAGCAGTTTCCAAAGGGCTAAGGGAAGATCGTAGAAGAAAAACTTAAATTGAGAAAATTCTGCCAAGATTTCTACCAAATCTCCCTTACATCCCATAGAAAAAGCCTGCTATTGCCTGACTTCAGCATTAAGTTCCCCGTCCTGCAACAGGGAACATTCAGAATACTGCATGTTTGAGAAACACGGTTCCTGGATGTCCAAGTCAACGATTCCGCCAGTGACCACCCTCTGCCCCCCTCCACAGTGGCACCACCTCCATTCGACACCCCACCCCAACCTGCCAAATACACAGCAGGCTTGCCTAGAGCCCAAAGCAGGCATCCAGCTCTCAAATTCAACCCTTCCACTTTAGAATTGAGTAATTGTGTCGGGTAAGGGGATCGGGTTTTCATTTATCATGTACAGTAACGGTGAAAATATATAATGGAAAAAGTATTTCCAAGAACTCTTACACTTTCAATAACACAACTTTTGTTATAATCCACATGCTAAGTACAATTGTTTTAGTTTAAAGATTTTATTTATTTATTTGAGAGGCAGAGTTATATACAGTGAGAGGGAGAGACACAGAAAGAGAAGGGTCTTCCTTCTATTGGTTCACTCCCCAAATGGTCACAACGGCTAGAGCTGTGCTGATCCGAAGCCAGGAACCAGGTGACTCTTCCTGGTCTCCCATGTGGGCTCAGGGGCCCAAGCACCTGGATCACCTTCTTCTGCTTTCCCAGGGGCCATAGCAGAGAGCTGGGCCAGAAGAGGAGCAGCCAGACCAGAACCAGCACCCATATGGGCTGCCGGCTCGGCAGGCAGAGGATTAAATATACTTCCCCACGGTGCCAGCCCTGCTAAGTACAATCTTTAATGTATTCACTCCTTGTCTTTTATCCATCTTGATCACTTAAGCATAGACTTTCTTATACTTATTCTCAACAGTTTCACCTGGAAGTCACTTTTCCCGCTCACGTTGGACATATCTGAAGGAAAACGCCTACACCCCTGGTTCTAAACCTTCCATGTGCACCAAAAGCACCTGGGGAGCTGGCAAACTGCAACCCCCAATGCAGTCTCTAGAGGTTTTTATTTAACTTAATGTTGCATACTTACTGAAGCTTTCCAGGGTTTTCATGCAGGTCTCATACACAGCAGTACACTGGAATCACCTGGGGTGGGAGTGGGGCTTTACAATCGAGCCAGGCCCGGGTTTCCATCCACCAGAGTCTGATTTAATTGATCTGAGTACAGCTGCTGTTGATCTCAGTGCCATCTCCATGGAACTCAAGATTTACCTAAGGTACTCCAAGGGACTCCACTGTGAAGACAAAACTGAGGATGTCTTCCCATTTCTTCAGTATATATTCTAGGACCTAGCCCAGCACCTGCACATAACTGGCTTATTTCCTATGTTTTCTTTACTGTGTAATAAAATAATTTGATCATAAACATTTTAAACTCCAATTCTAAAACTCTGCATAAATTAATCAGAGCCAATAAAACCTCACTATATGTTGAAAGCTACCATACTTGGATCCCTAGAAAGCTGCAAACTGATTATCTCAAGGAGTATTTCCTTCCTTGACAGGCAATTTCCTCACAATTAAGAGAAAGTGAAGACCATTCAGATCTCCATATTTAATACCAAGGACTCAAAGGCCGCATGGGTGCAAACCTAATCAGCACATTGAAAATGCAATGCACTGACATCACAAATACACTTTGCCTGGATTTTTCAAGCCTCTACACAGAATTTTCACTAAAAATCGCAACATATGAGACTGAAATGACTTCATCTTTATAGAACGGGCAGTCTGATTGCAAAAACTTTACACTTCTCTCTTTTCAACATGTCTAAGAATTACCTCTACTTTCAAAAACTTTCCCCATGCTGTACATTCATCAGTTCCTACTGCCAGATTTCCTGACAGCCAGGACTGGGAGACCATGACAGAGAGGACTTGGGGTGGAGGTCGCACTGTTCTATTTCACATTGATCTTCAGCTTTGTAAATGCAGGGCCTCACCCTAATGCTTCACCCACATAGGCATCACCACCAGGACCTTGCAGATGCCTTACACAGTAAAGGTGCAGACAGACCCCTTGCATAATAAAAGTTCACAATACTTGTGTTTAATGTCTTCAAAACCTTGCAGCAGGCTGGCACCACGGCTCACTAGGCTAATCCTCTGCCTGCAGCACCGGCACACCGGGTTCTAGTCCCAGTTGGAGCACCGGATTCTGTCCTGGTTGCTCCTCTTCCAGTCCAGCTCTCTGCTGTGGCCTGGGAGTGCAGTGGAGGATGGCCCAAGTCCTTGGACCCTGCACCCCATGGGAGACCAGGATAAGTACCTGGCTGCTGGCTTCGGATCGGCACAGCACACCAACCATAGCAGCCATTTGGGGGGTGAACCAATGGAAGGAAGACCGTTTTCTCTGTCTCACTCTGCCTGTTCAAAAAAAAAAAAAAAAAAAACACCTTGCAGCTATGTGTATAAGCACACGCGCACACACACACACTCCACCCACACTTTAAGGATCCCCTTGGAAACATCAACAGTTTCCACCTGTTCTTTGAGTAAAAGATACTCTGAGTTACAGTCAAATGTGTGTGCAAGGTCTTCTGTGTGTCACCATTCTTGTCATAGCTAGAAAATTCACCCCTGATTCCCCTTTGTGTCCTTAGAGGGCATCTCTGATGTCTTGGTCACTTTCCTCAGACAGAATGCTGAGTCAGTTAATTACTTTTGCTTTAATGCAGTTTCCATTATTTTTACTAAGTCAATGTTCCCAGAGGCATTAGAACAGTTAAATTTTACTAATGCATTTGCCAATGTATTTTGCGCATGCCAAACATCATGTGCAGAGGGATTATTGTAATTATAAACTTGAAATTAGCATTTTTCTCCAAAGGACAGATTTCTGATCCTTTGCATGAGGAGGCTTCTCCAAATTCATAGAAAACTGCGATCTTTCAGTTCCATTTTCTCCCAAACTTTTTGAACCCCTTCATATGGCATTCTGTTAGAATCCCAGATGCTAACACTCAAGAACATTTCTTTACCTCCTTACTGCAGGGGCCTATGATTTTTCCCCTTTCCCCCTTCTTTTCCCTTTTAATTCTTTTAAGCTAGCAGCTCCATGGAAATATAGTTTATTCTTATCTTTGGGATGTACTTTTAAGAACAGCTATTTTCTCCCAACTAGCGTAGCTTCCCAAGCAGAAAAACCATTATTTTTGCTAGACTCAGAGAACTGCAAGCAATTATCATCAGTGCCAACTAGCCATGTAACCTTATGAAGTCAGTTTCCAACTCAGTGATGAATTCTCTTTTGCTTTCAGGTTCTCAGACTCAACACAGGCATTTAACAATCCGGACCTTTCCACAGACCTCCCTTTTTGTGCACAATGAGGTATAATGCTGTTTTTACATTATTATCCCATGGACAGAAGATATTTATTATTAATAATTTTCAAATGTCAAAGAGTTAAGAGCAGTCTTTCCAATCATGAAAACACTGGGTCATTAAAAGGCCCTGGAAGGCTGGGATCTCAGGGTCCTGATTCCAAGATACAAAGAAATACAAGATATTGAGAACAAAAAATCTCATAGAAAAAAGCTTGGAAGCTACCTTTCATCCCAAGGGTCCCCACAGCATTCTGTCTCCTTCTCACCATAGAGTGTTTCTACTCTCTTCTCCTTGTCCTCACAATGAACTTTAAAAGGCCTGGATCCATAAATCTTCTTCTACATAAATACCCTTCCTTTGTTTTAAGAATCCAGTTTCAAACTTGTGTGCATTTTTTCCAGAAAATATCAATAACATTTAAACTAAAGACTAGCAACAACAAAAGCCAGCCAACACTATTCAACTCATAAAAGAGCTTGTTTTAAGGGTATACACAAAGCATAGGAACAATCATCTACTTGGAAAATAGATATCAAGGCAATGGAACTCATTTCATTGTTCCCACCTATAGGAAACCACGTTAGCTGCTTTAAGCTAACAAGAGTACACTATTATAAGGATTCCAGCGTGCCTTGCAGAACTCAGAAACATAGATGAGCAGGGTTTTGGGAACTCACAGAACCTGAGAACTGAAGTGCTCCAAGCACAACTGGGAGTCATCTCTCTTCCTTGTCTCCACTGCTTCCATTTCATTCTTCTACCTCTGCTGACCTGATTTCTCAGTTTCTCTACTTACATAGCAGGAAATGGCCACACCCAAAAGACATAGAGGGAACCTGGCATAACCAATTAGAGACTCCCAGATACTTACTGGAATAATCAGGTTTTGATATCCTATTCTAGTCCAATTTGTCATTGTTAAAAGCTGTGCTATACAAAAATGGGTTTTTCCATATGTGTAGTCAGGTAGGGTGGAATTACTAGGAAGTGGAATAGCATTAAGTTTGGGAGATAACCTACCACAAATTTAAGGCAAATTTTACTTTGTCCAGCCACATTTTTCCATGTGAATACACACACAAGCTCTCATTTAATCAAGAATCTTAACTCTCTCAGCTGGGATGGCTGTAAATCTCTACTTCCCAACTCCTTCAAGACCAATGGGACTCATAAATTAGGAAAATGAAGGTTGCCAGACCAGAAAATGTAAAGCTTCTAAGGGTTTTAATTCACATATGCGATACCAAGTGCATTTCATATTATGTGGAAAAAGTCATGAAGCATCTTATTTTAATTAATAGAGCATTGAAACTATTGCTGAAATTTTTAAGCATGAAATTCAAGCACATAGCACAGAATTTCCATTTAGTGAAATTAGCATATGACCACAGGATCCAATTCTGAAATAGTTGTGATAAATCACAGTCATTTAGGAAGTACTGGATCTTAGTTTCATGTAAATAATACATTAATATCTTCAAAGGTCAGGTGTCTAGAGCATACACCACTCAGGGGAAAAAATTACACATATTGTACAGTGCTGATACCAGAGATCTGGTTATGTGACATCAGAACCCTTCAGTGAAAGCAACACCATCTCTAAATTAAGGTTGTTACTCTTCTGTTTTTATCAAACAGACGTACATTCTACTATTCATCAACTAAAAAGGAATTTTCCTTAAGGAAACAGCAGATGATCTCTGGCTGAGGAGTGTCTCCATTACAAAGTCCCTACATAATTCAGCAGTCTGGCCCAGCATCAGTCCTGTGGAGGCACAGCCCCTGTCTTCATCTCTGGAAGACACAGTCTCTGTGTAAACCAACACTTCTGCTGGGGTTATACCATCTGTAACCAGTCATACCCTGTTGCACCTTGGAAGACCCAATCACTTCATTGTGCTCCTGGTGAGTAGTTAGGACAACATAAAACAAGGATCCATTGAAGAAAAGGAGGACTTTGAACTCTAGGTAAGAATTTAATTCTCTTTACAGAGTCTGCTCTTCCAAATGGCTCTAACAACACCATTTGCTCATCATCTTCCTGCAGTTGCTCCTCTTACCAGTCCCTCCCACTCTTGCTACATTCTGCCTGGTGTCAACCAGAACCTGGTTTTAGTTCTGGCCTCTCCTCACTGAGTGAACACAGTCTTATTCAACTACCGTTGACCCAGATCTGTCTCCTAGATTGCAGAACCAGAACTCTATTGATAGATGAGAATCACTCGGCTCTCACAAGGCACCCCAAATTCGATGTATCTAAAATCCAAATCATCAACTCCTGATTTCTCACATAAATGCACCAGTGAATAGCACGACCAGCTTCAGGGCTCAAAACAGAAAACATGAGTCAGCTATGACTCTTCCCCATCCCTCAGCAACCACACTCAATTAGTCTCCCAACACTGTTGAATCTATCTCCTAATTATGACTCGAGTCTAGTTTTCTTTCCATTCCTACGGCCATTTCCGTAGATAAGGCTGCTTGTCCATCCATACTGCAGCAACACCCTCACATTCCCCAGCCTCAAATCCTGCCAACCCACAATTCATTCTTCAGACTAACACAGGGATTGCCTGAAGGTATAAATCTGGTCATGTCTCTCACCTGAATAAAACCTTGCAATTTTCTTCCACCACTCTAAACATAAGCAGAAAACTCTGTGTCATCAGTCAAAAACCAGGGGCAATTTTATTCTGCAAAGGAATACTGGCAATGTCTGGAAACGTTGTTTAGTTGTCAAAACTGGAGGTGTGGAGGTTGCTACTGACATCTAGGACACAGCCAGGGATGCCACTACATCCAATATGCACAGGATACAACTCCTGTCCCCACAACAAAGAATTGTCCAACTTGAAATTTCAGTGGTGCTAAGACTGAGAAACAAGAAAGCCATTGAGAGTACTACCAAATCTTTTCTTCTGTCTTATCATTCCTTACCTTCTACATCTCTACTTTGTCCTGAATTCAAAGAGCAAGTGAAATTAAACTTCTCAAGGGCATTTTTCTCCTTCTTCTCCAGGTCCTACCACACAGTGTTATCAGGCCTGGAATGTCTTCATATTTTTGGTGTCCTCTCTTCACCTAACTTAATGAAAGTTTCCTTTAAGGTTTCCATTCAGACATCACTTTCCCTGGGAAACCTTCCCTGTGCCCCCCAAAGATGAAATGTGCCTTCAGCCCAAAGAGCACTAAGCTTTGCATACACTCAGCACTCACATCTTTGCAAAACAAATGTATGATCCGAAATCAACACCATTGTTAAATCATCAAACTACCAGTACTCTTCCTCTAACACGTCTTCATCAGTGGCTTTGGAATCCCATATCGGTGCCGATTCGAGGCCCAGCTGCTCCACTTCTGATCCAGCTCTCTGCTATGGTTTGGGAAAGCAGTAGAAGATGGCCCCAGCGCTTGGGCCACCTGCCCCCAAGTGGGAGATCAGGAGGAAGCTCCTGGCTCCTGGTTTCGGACTGGCCCAACTTTGGCCATTGTGGCCATTTGAAGAGTAACCCAGTGAATGGGAGACTTCTCTCACTCTCTCTCTCTCTCTCTCTCTCTCATTCTCTCTCTCCCCCCACCTCTCTATGACTCTGCTTTTCAAATAAATAAATAAATCTTTAATAAAAGAAACTCTACAGTTCTTTAAGCCCCAAAAGAAAGTAAGCTTTGAAAAGTTCAGAAAAGGGGCAAAGCTGCTCTGGGACATTAGACAGGGAGCTTAGAGTTGGTAAAAAATTATGCTGGTGAGGAAAACCAGCAGCAAATAGGCAAGCCTTTGGAATGTAGTCCTCTGACTCTAACGGCAAGTAGTTGCATAAAAAGAGAATATGTTAGAAAAAATGTAGGGGCCAGCACTGTGGTGTAGCAGGCAAAGCCGCCACCTGCAGTGCCGGCATCCCATATGGGCGCCGGTTCAAGTCCCACCTGCTCCACTTCCAATCCAGCTCTCTGCAGTGGCCTGGGAAAGCAGTAGAAGATGACCCAAGTCCTTGGGCCCCTGCACCCATGTGGGAGACCTAGAGGAAGCTCCTGGCTCCTGGCTTCGGATCGATGCAGCCAACTGAGGAGAACCAGCAGATGGAAGCCCCACCCCCCCACCCCCGCCTCTCCTTCTCTCTGTGTAACTATGACTTTCAAATAAATAAATAAATCTTTTAAAAAAAGAAAAAATGTAAATATTGGTTACTGTAAAGGTCATTGTTCCAATGAAAATAAAACACAAGGAAAATTCCAGCTCTTGAACAACATCAAATTAAAGTAAATCAAACAGGAAAAGCAAGTAGACATTCTCCATCCACGCTGATGAATAACAGAAGTTGGCTTATTGGGTAGCTGGGAAAGAAAAGGACACTGTTTGAATCACTATGATTCAGTTTCTTCTAGGTGCTACTGGAAAAGCAGCTTCAGTACCGCCTGGAACTTGACAGAAATGCAAATCATGGCCCCACTTCAAATCATACCCAGAAACTTCAGAGCCAGAGCCCAACTGCCAGGTGAAGTGTGAGAACAGTTGCCTGAGGTCATCATAACTAGAACAAAACTCATCCTTCAAAACAATAATACTTACATAGGGCACACAACATGCCAATCCATATCCTAAGCTGTGTAGACCTTAATTCACACAAGAATAAAATGAGACAGTCCCACTTCACAAATGAGGAAATATGTAGACAGTGCCCTTCTGTCACAACAAATTACTCCAAGTCATGGTTTTCCTTAAGTAGAAATCATCCCAGAATCTGAACTTCTGACTTCAGGATGCCTTGCAACAAATCATTTCTCTCCCTTACCAACCCCAATTAGTGGTTTCTCTGTTCCTCACCCCAAAGGCATTCCAAAGTTCTTAATCCTTGAATTTTCTGTTCAAACCAAGTACATGCTTTGTTCCTGACTTCCCTTATAGAACTCATCCTGATAGCACAATTCCTTTAGCTCAACAGTTCTTGAAGTCCATTCTGCAGATTCTAGTGGTTGGGACTGGGGTAGAGGACTCAAACTCTGCCAAAACTCTTTGTAAAAATGCTTGGGTACATTTGCCTTTTCGTTATGCTGACAATCGCAACAAGTATACAAAAGCAACAGAAGGTAAAAGTGCTAGAAGCTCAGCATGAATTAAAGCAGGAGCTCCAAACTGTACTATTAGCCACTGTGTTCTTCACAGCCAAGTTCTCAACAAAATAAATACCAGCTTCAATTAACAATGTTCTTGATGGAGCAATAAGGATTATTAATTTTATTAAACCTTAAGTGGACAACCTATTAATATCGTATGTGATAAAATATGCAAAAAGCATTTCTACTGCAAACATAAATACAACCCTGTCACAAAGAAAAGGTCTTGTGAAATTGTTTGAGTTACAAGCTCAACTAGTTGACATTTTCATTGAAAATGAATTTTACTTTAAAGCATAACTTACAAGGTAAATTTACTTACACATGCACATTTGGAAAACCTTTTTTAAAAAACAAATGAAATGGTCCTATCACTTTAAGAAAAACAACAATATCTGATGTCAATGATAAAAATCTGATTTTCAGGTGAGAATTAGGATTTTATAAATCTTGTATCTGCCATCATAAGCTTGACAGCTTCCCAGTATTTAAAGACTTTTCTGATGAGATATTTGAGTGGTGATATTAAAGAATGTGATTGTTGGATATTATATAATGAAATGTGTCAGCCTTTGAAATTTCTGCATTAACTCCATGAACTGGTATTTTAAAATGACCAATGCAAGATGTTACAACAGCATGCATGGGTGGAAAATCCATTCAAAGTGCAAACTAGACCAATGGATTTTTAAGTAACAGAATTTGAAAAGTTCATTGATTCAGTTGCAGATTTCACATTGCAACTAACCTTTAAAAAACTACCAGTTGGAATCTTGCTGTAGTAACAAAGCAGAATGTCCATGATTCTCAATTCAAATATTCCTCCCTCTTCCAACTGCATATCTATGTGAAGCTAAATTTTCATCATCTACTCAACCAACACCACATACTGCAACAGATTGAATGCAGAAGCAGATAGGAGAATCCAGCTGTCTTCTATTAAAGCAGACAGATTTGGAAAAAAAATGTTTCAAATGATATCATTTTTACTGTATTTTTATTTTGGAAAATATAATTATTTCCCATAACTATATACACATAGATATATAAATATTCATTCACTAACATGTAAGAGATTTATTATTACTTTAATAAATTCATTGTCATCCCAGTGAATTTCTAATATCATAAATATCAACAGAGGTAGCTTATATAAACAAAAGCTTTTTTGAGATTTGCAATTCTTTGTTTTAATGTGTAAAGTGGGGACCAGTGCTATGGCTCAGAAGATTACGTTTCTGCTTGTGATGCCCACATCCCATATCTGAGTATTGGTTTGAGTTCAGGCTGTTTCTCCTGTGACTCAGCTCACTGCTAATGGGCCTTGGAAAGCAGCAAATGATAGCTCAAGTACTTGGGCCGCTGCCATCCATGTTGGGAGACCCAGATGAAGTTCCAGGCTCCTGGCTTCAGTATGATCCAGTCCTGGCCATACCTGCCATTTGGGGGAGAGAACCAATAAATGGATTTTCTCTTTGTCTCTTTCTCTTTCAAAAAATAAATAATTGAATCTTTTAAAAAATAAACAGTAAATGGATCTTAAGACACAAAGTTTGAGAACCACTATTCTTGCTTATGAACGCTCTTCATTATATATAGTTCCTCAAGCTCCTACTCAGTATCTCAGATTACTTCTTTTCCAAAAGTCTCCACTGCTTTACACTCAACCAACCCATTTTTCTACACTGTGGTCCCTCATGGCACATGTAACACAGTTCAGATCTTTATAACTTTATAACTCAAGATCTGTTACCATAACCCAGCTTGTTCAATGCTCCTCATTAATAACAAAGATGTTATGAACTGATGCATGTGCCCTCTCTCCCCAGTTCAAATGTTGAAGCCCTGGGACCAGCGCTGTGGTTTAGCAGATAAAAGCCACCGTCTGCAGTGCTGGCATCCCATATGGGTGCTGGTTCAAGACCCAGATGCTCCACTTCCAATCCAGCTCCACTTCTATGGGAAAGCAGTAGAAGGCCCAAGTCCTTGGGCCCCTTACCAATGTGGGAGACCCAGAAAAAGCTCCTGGCTCCTGGCTTCGGATTGGTACAGTTCTGGCTATTGGTGGCCATCTGGGGAGTAAACCAGTGGATGGAAGACATTCTCTCTCTCTCTCTCTCTCTGCCTCTGCCTCTCTGTAGCTCTGCCTTTCAGATAAATAAATAAATCTTAAAAAAAGAAATGATCAAGTCCTAACACTTCAGTGTAGCTCTATTAGGAGTAATGAAGTAATTTGGGTTACATGGGGTCAGTAGTGTGGAGCTCTGATCTGATGGGATTAGGACTTTTATAAAAGAAACATTAGAGAGCCCACTGTCTCTCTCCACCAAATGAGGGCATGGACGGTCTTCTACAACCCAGCAGGAGAGCCCTTACCAGAAACTGAGTTGGCCAGAACTTTGATCTCGGACTTTCCAGCTTTTAGAACTATGAGAAAATAAATTTCTGTTGTTTAAGGCATAAAACCTATGATATTTTATTAGAGAGGCCCAAGAAATCTAATAAAGATTTTTTTTTTTATTTGAGAGGCAGAGACACAGACAGAGAGAGTAAGAGAGAGAGAGAGAGGTCTTCCATCCACTGGTTCACTCCCCAAATGACCACAAGGGCCAAGGCTGGGCCTACTCTAACCAGGAGTTTCTTCCAGGCTTTCCATATGGGTTCAGGGGCCCAAGGGCCTGGGCCATCTTGCACTGCCTTCCCAGGCCATCAGCAGAGAGCTGGATTGGAAGTAGAGCAGCCGGGACACAAACCGGTGCCCACATGGGATGCTGGCACTTTAGGCAGAGGCTTAACCTACTGTACCACAGTGCTGGCCCCCTAATAAAGAATTTGATGCCAAGAAGTGGGCATTGCTTCAAAAAATACCTACAAATATGGAAGTGTCTTTGCAAGTGGGTGATGAACGGTAGCTGTTAGAATTTTAAGGTGCATGGTAGAAGAAGCTTAGACTTCTATGAAAGAATTGTTAGTAGAAATACAGGCAATACCGGTGATTCTGCTGAGGGCACAGAAAGGAAAGAGAGCTGGATAGAAAGACTCCAACATCTTAGAGAATACGTAAGTGATCATAACAGAATGTTGGGAGAAATACAGACATTAAACTCCATTATGTAAGATCTCAGATGAAAATGAGAAATGTGTTGCTGGACACCGGAGTTAAAGTGGTTCCTATTTTAAAATGACAAAAAATTTGCATAAGGTAGAACTTTGCATGAGGTAGAATTTTGAGGAAACAAAATAGGATACTTAGCTTAGGTGATTTCTAAGCAACGTGTTGAGAGGCACTTGGTCCTGCTGACTCCTTACATAAAACTTGAGAGGACAGAGATGAACTGAAGATGGAATTGTTAAGTGAAAACAAACTAGAATTTTGAAACGTGGAAGTTTCTCAACCTGTTCATGTTACCAAAAAAAAAAAAAAATGAAAACTCTCATTTAGAAGAGAACATCAAAGGATTGGCTAGACTCTCTTCACAAAGAGTTTGTGGGTTTATACCAACAGAAACCAGCCAGTTTGAACTGAAAGGGGCAGAGAAAGGATGACATGAAGACTGTCATACTTCTAGGATTGAAAGGACAGAACCTTGACTGGCTCTCTGAAGTAGTAGGCTAAGCCTCTGTCTGTGGCACCAGCTTCCCATACGAGCGCCGTTTCGTATTCCGGATGCCCCTCTTCCAATTGAGCTCTCTGCTTATGGCCCAGGAAAGCAGTGGAGGATACTCCAAGTGCTTGGGCCCCTGCACCCATGTGGGAGACCTGGAGGAAGCTCCTGTCTTCAGATTGGCTCAACTCTGGCAGTTGGGGCCATTTGGGGAGTGAACCAGCAGATGGAATACCTTTCTCTCTGTATCTCTCTCTCTCTGTCTGTAACTCTGCCTCTCAAATAAATAAATAAATATCTTAAAAAAAAAAAAAAAGGACAGGACCATGAAGTTTCTCCACTGTGAACATGCACAATTCTTGCAGAAATGGTTAGAATGTCCCTCAAGGTGATTCAGAGATATCAAAGCTACCTCCACTTCTGTTTCATGGGGTGGGGCCACCACCATTATCATCAGTTTCCACAGTAAGGTTGTTCCCACTGAGGCCATAAGGGTGGGCTTCTGTTCCAGCAGGTCTGGAGGACAGAGAATCAAACCAGAAAGGGTTACTCCTGAGACTCAGGGTCTAACAGAATTTGCCTAACTAGGTTTTGGAGTTGCTTAGAGGTCAAATCACTCCTTCCTCCTTTCCCATTTCTCCCTTTTGGAATGGGAACATCTTCAATGCCTGTCCCACCACCATACTGTGGAAGCATATAATTTGTTTTATTTCACAGGAGCATAGCTGGAAAGGAATTTTGTCTCAGGATAAATTTCACCTTGAGTCTCACCCATATCTGATTTATGTAATATACAGAAGAGAATTTGAACTTCAGCCTTTAGAAATGATCCTGATTTCCAGAGGCTGTTAGGATGCAATGAACATTTTTTGCATACAAGAAGAACCAGAATAATGTTGAGGAGTCAGGTGTACAGTGTTATGAACTAAATGTCTCTTCCTCGAATTCACACATTGAAGTCCTAAGTTCCAGTTCGGTTTTATTGGGAGTAAGGAAGTAATGATGGATAAATAAGGTCATAAATGTGAGGCACATATCTGATGGGATCACCACCAAGTCCTTTCTCTCTCTCTCTCTCCCTACCTTGTGAGCCTTCAGCAAGGAGTCCAGGAAGAAAGCCCTCCCCAGAAACCAAGTCACCCAAACTTTGATTGTGGACTTCTAATCTACAAACCTATGAGAAAATACGTGTTTGTTGTTTAAGCCATCCAGTCTCTGATACTCCACTCTATCAACCTCAGCAGGCTAGGAACATTGGGAACATACACTGGTAAGGCATTCAGCACAATTTCTGGTACACAGTGAGCATAATAAATATTCTCTGATGTTATTATTCATTCATCAAATATTTATTCAGTGACTATCAGAGCTACCTAGGCTCCTGATATCATGGAGCTTATAGTTTGGGATAGCAAGCAAAGGGGATATAAAATAATTATTCCAATAAAATCTGGAAATAGTGTGAAATGTTGCAGAAGAAAGTAGGAAACTAAGAGAAATTTAAAAAGAGAGCTCTAATGTGAGGTAGTACACATGTTAATTTGCTCAATATGGGCATTTCACGATATACACATGCTTCAAGAAAACATGTTACACACAATAAATAGATAAAATTTTATTTGTCAATTAGAAATAAGTAATTTTTTCAAAAAGAATGAGCCCTATATGCACTTGAGGGGGTAGTTATAATTAAGGAAGGGCTAATTGAGAAAGTAGCATTTATGCTGTCATCAAAAAAAAAATAGTATTTTACACGTCTAGACTCCTAAACAGAAGAGCTCATGTCTTTCTTTGTAGATCCTGCACAGGGTAGAAGCATTTGTTACTTTCATTATTAGATATTTTTTCTGTCTAATTTAAATTACACTCAGAAGCACAAAAGCTTGTTTTCATACGATACTCCTAAACTCAATGTTTATTCTGGCTTTTGTATGAATGTCCTAAACTTAGTGTTTGCGGAGAATTACTAAGAGAAGTAGAATTACCTTCTGGGGAAATTGAAAAATGACCTTTACAAGCAAAAAAGTGGAAGATAAAAGGATCAATAAACAAAAGTCCCCAGTTTCCCAATTCGGCTGACTAATGTTACAATCAGAAAGAATTTAATTCATAAGGTCAGACTCTTCAGAGAAGTAAAGACCAGCAGGTGAGAACAAGGACCCATGGGAGTCTATGAACGTAGATACCCGTCTCACTGTTAAGTGATTTTTTCCTGATCAAAGAGCAGAGGCGATGAAAAGCTTTGAAAAATAATCCTCAGGGCTGAGAAGTATGTAGCTGCAAATATCCCAGCTAAGGCAGTGTATTTTAACCACCTGTCCTTAGAAACAAAACATCCTCTCACCAAAACACAGGCCCCGGCAAGCGGGAGTCAACAGAAGGCTGAGAAGCAGCTCTACCTTCCTACTGGCAGAGACGATGGCAGGGGCCATGTGAGGCGGTGTGCAGAGTGAAAACACTCAAGTGCATCTCTCTTCACCTTTTCCTTTGGCTTTCCCACAGAAGTTCTGTGAGAACAGGACTGCTCAGAAATCTGTTTTCCAAGTCAACCAGAGCTGCAGCTCTTGATAAATCAAGCAATGTAAATAGCCTTGTGAAAGAAGCTGTAGCTGGGAGCCAGGAGAGCCCAATACCAATCTCAGCAGACAACCACAGGCAAAATCTGTCATGTTTCTAAGCCCAAGATTCTCCATCTCTCATGTGAGAATAATGGCCTTTGCAGAAAATTAGTTCATCGACAAGAAGCTCAGACTGTTCAGAAATAAGCAAGCATTAATACAGTCCCAGATTTTGTGCCAGTATGATAATGGTTCCTTTAATTGTTTGATGTTCAAGGCTAGGATTTAATATACATAGATGGAGGGAGACTTCACTCCAGAGAGCTGGAAGGTGACCTGAATTGTTCAAGAGAATGACAAAGCAGGTTGTAACTCAGGTCCCCTTATTTCCATCTATTCTTTGTCCCCATCCATTCATTTCTCCAAGAGTCCCTGCATTTCCCTTAAGTCCCATGATCAGCCCTTTACCCTGAGAAAATGAACTTACTTCCATGGTGAATGAAAATAAGTGACCATTTTTGAACACTCCAACTTCCTCAACACACAGATGGGTTTATATGCAACTCCACCTTTTCTTCCTTCCCTCCCCACCCCGAAATAAAGAACAAACATCACTCATCCAGTATAATTCAATCTTTCCTGTGCCTGCATCTCAGCCCTCTACCTCTCCAGGGACCTAAGCCACCTTTCTCTTTCTTCAACTTCTTATCCCTAAAAGTCTCTTTTTCTACACGTATAGACATGTTCCACATGTGTCCAAATATAAAACACACACACATGCCCGGATCCCATGCCTCTGCCCTGGCCAACTCCCCTTTTGGCACAGCCAACCTTCTGGAAATGGTTTTATCCTCACCAGTGGTTTTCAAACTTACACCTGCAAACCTATCACCTGAGAGTCATGGCAAGAATGCAGGTTCTGATCCAGCAAGACTGGGGAGGGCCAGAGATGCTCAGCTTCCAACAAACTCCCAGGTAGACCACACGTTGGGCAGTCACTATACTCTAATTTCACTCCTGTTATTTTTGCTGCTAGAACCAAATATCAGTTTTTAATTGGGCTTCTAAGGATGAGAGCATAAATTTCAAGTAAATTGTAGCATATCCTTACTTGCTCTTCTATAAACATAAGAGCAATGGTAAATAGCACCCGATTGCCAAGGTTTGGTCTGGATACCTGGACAGCCAACATGCTTCACCTCAGAAAGAGGACTTCTCTGCGGTTAAACAAATACCCTACAAATCCAGCAACTTAGGTTTTCTCAACCAATGATGGAACCATTATTTTACAAATCTGTTCAACAAAGGTAAGTTAAATTATTAAAGCCCTTGTGGGCCACAGACCTTATACATTTGTGGGAAATGGTGAAACGTGTGTAAAATTACCTCACTAAATCATTTTATTTGTGTTTGTTTATGGGTTTTATTTTTTAATGCTGTTTTATTTTGCTTGCTTGTCTTGTTTTATTTTTCAATATAAGGTAAACCAAATCCTTCCAGCAGCTGGGCTTATGTCCCAGGGCTTGCAAAGAAGGAAATAACCATTTCAAAGCAACAGGAAGTTACTATGCTGAAAGCTTGGAGTCCTTTGTACTTTTCCAATAATTTTGCATTACTATGCAAAAATGCTTCCTCAGTCCACATCTCTGAGTCCACCTGTCACCCTACTCTACCCTCCAACTTCTTAGTGCCCAAGGCAGGTGATAGGGTCCCTGAGTCCTATCGTCCTCTCATAGAACACGGTTAAACAAATCCTTATAAATTATATTATTTGTGAAATGTCATGAGTGCCATAAACTACATTACTTTCGTTGCATTAATTACCAATTAGACATAATGAGTTGTCTAAAAAGGCAGAGGTACTCATAAGGAAGAGTATCCATCCCACACACTTTCCTTATTTGCCACACTGAGCTATAAGAATTCATACTCTACTGCACTCCCAGGGCTAGACGAAACTCATTCCCCAGTCAGGCCCAGGGATGGACTCTCACAAAGTCAGCTTCCACTCAGTGACTTTCCGTGGCTGTAAGATGATGCTTAAACATCTTAGTCTTGGGCTGAGAGCCTTCACAAGCAGTAGGTGGACTTGTTCTCTACCTGTCTCTGCAGCAGGCCTCACCTGCACCGCTCATGCTCTCTCAAAGAGCCTGGCTTCTCCAACCCCCACAAGTGTGGTGAAGAGAATAGAAAGGGACCAACCTATTTGTAAAAATAAGCTGGAACTCCATCTAAGATTCAGAAATTTCAAACCCCAGACTTCTTTTGTTGTTAGATTTATTTATTTTATTTATTTATTTATTTTTTTTTTGACAGGCGGAGTGGACAGTGAGAGAGAGAGAGAGAGAGAGAGAGAAAGGTCTTCCTTTGCCGTTGGTTCAATCTCCAATGGCCGCCGCGGCCAGTGCGCTGCAACCGGCGCACCGCGCTGATCCGATGGCAGGAGCCAGGTGCTTCTCCTGGTCTCCCATGGGGTGCAGGGCCCAAGCACCTGGGCCATCCTCCACTGCACTCCAGGGCCACAGCAGAGAGCTGGCCTGGAAGAGGGGCAACTGGGACAGAATCCGGCACCCCGACCGGGACTGGAACCCGGTGTGCTGGCGCCGCAAGGCGGAGGATTAGCCTAGTGAGCCGCGGTGCCGGCCAGATTTATTCTTTGAAGGTGTCTAGATTTACTCAACAAGGGGTGCATTAGTCTTAGATTACAACATTCATTAATCACAATGACTTGTGGCTTACCCTTGTCTACTGGCTTGTCAGCTTAAGCCCAGAACAACATGGAGACACCAAGAAGCCCCAAGTGACTGTATACAGAGGTAGACACAAAAGAGGCAACAGAAAGGTCCTATAGGCCTGGGATTATGGAAGCTATGGACTTCTCACAGGAATGGTATGAAAACACAGGAAAATGACAAAATTCACGTTACTATAAGAAAAGAACTTCCGAATTCGCCTTCATGAAGACAGGCATAAAAGGTATTCGCTCAGCAGATGGGCAAGCTCACCTGTAGGACCACACAGCTAACTGGGCCAGGATGCCTTAAAGAAGCTCCTTTTCCTCACTCTCTCTTAGGAAGAGCAAGTAAGAGTTTTATATGCTCAGCCCCATCCAACTCACTGCAGAGATTGGCTGCAGGCCTGCTGACCACCAGATATTAGTACCCAAAGGCATCCTAGCCAGGCCCAAGTGCTTAAAAGCCTAAGCAAAATGGAAGGTCAACTTCCACACACAAGCATCCCTTAGCAGATCTCATACATCCAATATTACATGAGTGCATTCCCTTCTCCCAAAGGCACCATAATAATCATCTTTACTATCGCCTACAAAATACACACAGATTATTTCTGAATCTACTTTACTCAAAGGCTTATCTACTACTTTCTTTGAAAACAAATCAGATCCTGAGTTGCACCTTCCTTAAGAATTCAGTCAGTCTCTAAGAGATTTCTTGGGGAAATAAATGTTTAAGGTATAGATCTTTGTTTCTAAGAGGCCAGGGGCTATAGAGAGGCATGGGGGATCATGGCAACTCCTGGGTAGACAGAGTTACTGGAAATTAGCTGTGTAGACACTGCCAGGAATAGTTCTCTGTAAATACAAGGCTACTCACTGCTGTTTTCTGAGATACAGCATGTGGGTGAGTCTGTATTTGTGTGTGTGTGTGTGTGTGTTTGTAGGATAGGGAGTCTTGCATGAACACAGCTCCAGTGCCTAAGCAATGGGTCTGCATATTAACATTCTGGACTCTACATGGCTACACAACCTCTTCCCTTGCCTTTCTTCCAGCAGAATCACAAAATATGTCATAAATACTTTGGAGAAAGGAAATGCTTCCTTGTTTTCTGTAGTAATTCTTCCTGAGTTCAATAATTCCAAAAGTATTTTTAGTCGTCAGTATCATAATCTATAAAAAAGCAGTGCCTAGATTCAATAATTAATCTGAGGGTTACAAATTTATCAAAAATATTCAGATAACTGAACGTTCATATACAGACATTAATATGTACACACACACATCATAGCCTACCCTTTACCTTACTCTTAGGCCTCACAATGGAATACCAACCAAGTAATTATAGAACTACAGGATGTAGTTCTACATTTTGGTTAAAAAAGCTATGACTCTGTAGTATGATACATTCATCTATTGTGTGTCATAATGAAGGCAGTAATTTATTTCAATGCTATTTAGAATGCATAGCTATTCTGCAGAAAAGCATCCAAAACATTAAGAAGAAGATCAGAAGGAAAACTGTAATTTCCTAGGAATTGGTGCCAGAACTAAAACTTTAACAATAGCAAGAGGTTGAAATGGCACATTCTGAGTTTTAAAAACCTCAGACTTGAGGAAGTGGGAGGGATGGGGGAAGGGAAGGATATGCAGTTTCCTTGGAAACTAAATGTGATATTATGGCAGCAATAAGCCTCATTGTTTACAGGATGAAAATAACTGTTCATCTGCTAAAAATTGGACAAGGGCACCTAAATAATTGTGATCTCTACAAGAATCCTGAGGGAACTCTAAGACCATCTTAGGGTGGAGATGCCACATATAAGCTCATAAATCTATAGAAGATGACAAAAAAAAAAAGCCCTCCCCGCCTCGATGAGGTTGAAGAGAGCAGACAAGGGTGGTAATGAATTACATGCGCAATTTCCAGGGCATGGATATAAACAGGTGCCAGCAGGCAGCTCATCCTCCAGCCATCCTTGTCCCTTTCTCCCCAGGTAAGTGAGGAGAGACCAACCGCATTCTGTATTCTAGCCCTACCACTCCTCAGCTCTCTGAGCTTGGACAACCCATTAACCTCATTAGTCTTTATCTACAAAAACAAGGAAAATACCACTTTCTCTTTAGGCTCACTAGAGGATTTAGGAAAGGAGGAAAAGCCCCCAGAACACCGTGTTCTGGATGTTCACACAGGAGGGTGCTTGCACACGTGAGTGCTCTTTCTCCTCCCGAAGGTTAGTGGGTTTATTTGACCATTCTGTGTCTTTCTACCATGGGTGTGCATGTGAGCAAAGAAGTATATTTCCTATGAGAATCCATGGCAGCAAGTCTTTTTTTTTTTAAGATGTATTTATTTATTTGAAAGGCAGAGAGACAGAGAGATATAGGTCAGACTAAAGCCAGGAGCCAGGAATTCCATCATTAACTCCTACATAGGTGGCAGAGGCCAGCATTCAATGCTTTCTCAGGTACATTATCAGGGAGCTGGATTAGCAGTGGAATCAGGAACTTGAACCTGCATTCTTCTACGGGATACCAGCATCACAGGTGGTAGCTAAATCCAATGCACCACAAAAACCAATCCTGGCAGCAAGTCTATAAGGAAACTCACAGTGTGTGGCAGGCACCTGGTCAAACCAGAGTTGGGCTGTGTGGTCCCTAACTATCCTTAAGAAGAATGAAGAACTGATCCTGCTAAGGACAGAGGGCCAATGAGTGGTCAAGTGGTAGAAGATCATGTGTGTGGGCAAAGATCTGAGTTAAAGTCAGATGCCTGAGAAAGAAGTGAATACAAGGGTATTTGCCCTCAAAGGCAGGCACTATGCCCAGTTAGATCATCTCTATGTCCCTAGGGTCAGCAGAGTGACTGAAACACAGTATATGCTCCATTAAGCAACTGGGCAATGAATGCTAAGGGCAGCCAGGGTGTGTCAGGAGCATACAGGCAAAGCCATCAAGGGATCAGGAGACAGAGTGGGGTGCAGAGTTGGCCCAGGCCAAAAAACACTTCCCTCTACGATGGACTCTACAAAGTGTTCATGTATGCATTTCTGAAGCATTCATGGAGCACTTTATTCTGCTCTTGAAACGTTTTAAGAGCTTCAGAGCAAAACAAAGAAAAGTCCTCCTTGCCGGGAGTAACACTCAGTTATGTTACATTCAAATGCTGTCTGTGTCTTTTCCCACCACTGATCGCTGGGCTTCTTCAGGCAGGGCCTATATCCTGGTCCTCTTAAATTCCTCGGTGCTGGCCACAGTGCCTGCAAGCCCAGAGTATGGACACTATAAGGATTTGTTATCAGAATGCAAAAACACCAAGAATCACAGGATGGCTTTGGCTAGGGATAAGAAGCAGTGTAGTCCTGTCATTGAGTCTCAGCTGTAACACTACCAGGCTGGTGACTTGGGCAAAGTACTACTACTCTCCGATTCTCAGTTTCCTCATCTGTGAAGTGCAGGTCCTAACGTGGGGTTCACAAGGTTGTGGTGAGGGTTAAAATAATCAGTCCTGAGAAGCAGAACTTGCTGCTCTGGGGGTCATAGCATTACTGTTGTTACTGCTTATCACAGACAGCAAACCAGGTGGCCATACTCAGTGGAACAGTGGGATAGAAAATTGGGCCAAATCTTCCCAGGTAAAACTTTTAACACAAAACAAGACAGTAGAGTACACAGAACTCTATCCTACAGATAACAATGTCTGAAAAAGACCCTCTTCCCAGACCAGGCTGACAACATCCACTCTTGTATGACAAAGCATACAATCAGCAAATGCAATGCCCTCTCCAGAGTGAGCCCTGGTTTCCAGACCAACTCTCACTGCGTCGAGTCCCACTGACATCCTCATAGTTGCTTTGCTCCCAGTGACCATTCTCAGAAGCACAGGGCTTGACTTCATACTTCCACTGTCAGGCTGCAAATCTCTGAAGAAAACAGAACCCCCTGGCCTGGCTGTCCATTTCTTAACTTAGTCTGGTGACTTGTATAAACTGACTTATCTATAGTGAAGCACAAACAATTCTGCCAAAGAAATACTCCTTTTGAGCAGTACTTGGTTCACACTGAAGGTGATCAATAACGTAAGTAATGATTGGGAATGAACTAAAGGAAGGACATTACTAAAGAACATAGGTGGCATTATTTAAGTGGGTTACTTGACTGGGCTCTGAGTAGAGACAGAAGTGACAAGGAGAAACAAGAACAGGTGTGGGTAGGTACAATTTTACTTGAATGGATAAGTAGCCCCATATATTTATGCATATGTGTGCATACTACAATGTACTGTGGCTAAACTAACATACACATAATATATTAAGCAGCATGTATATATACTTATTTATGTACATGCATCTTTACTTATGTCTGTGTGTGTGAGTGTGTGTGCGGGTGTGTGTGTACAACGACACTTCAAAGTTTATTGAAAATGAATTAAAAGATAAATTGAAGAGGTGAATTAAAAGATAAATTTAGGGGGTGGCAGTGTGGCACAGTGGGTTAAACCGCCACTTGCGATGTCGGCATTCCACACTGGAACATCGGTTCGAGGCTTGGCTGCTCAGTTTCCAATCCAACTGCCTGCTAATGTGCCTAGGAAGGCAGTGGAGAATAGTCTAAGTACTTGCGTCCCTGCCACCCACACAGGAGACCTGGATGGAGTTCCAGGTTCTCGGCTTTGGAGTGGACAAGCCCCCAGCTATTGCAGGCATTTAGGGAGTAACCAGCAGATTGAAGACCTCACTCTCTCTGTCTCTTCCTCTCTCCCTGTCACTCTACCTTTCAAATAAATAAATACATCTTTTAAAAAAGGTAATTTATTTTGGTACAAAAATTTTTTAAATCTACATATGGTCTGGTACAAAAATTTTTTAAATCTACATATGGTCTTTGCATAATACACATTTTCCATGAACATATTGAAGACCACTTGTATATAACATAAATGCTTCAATAACATATATAGGTGAAATACATGTACATGTACAAATAGGTCTTGCCCCCCCCTAAAAAATGCTATTTCTGAAATCTACTATAGAACTTAGTAGTAAAAAGATATAAAGATCTGAAATTTTGTTATGTAGACAGTTTTCTTAATAATAAGGTAATATCAATCAAATAAACTGGAGATTTAAGTTTAAAAATAAATTGTATTCAGTATTCTCTAGACAAGTCTACAATAGTGGAGCTAAATTGGATGCTATGAGTGCTCGACCATATTTTATGTGTTGACATTTAATCCCACTATGAGACAGTAAGAGGCTGGAAACTTAACCCATGTATGGTGTTTAAGGGAAGGCCCTTTGGAAAGAGATAGTATTAAACAAATACATTAGGCTGCACACTGGTGGCTTCATAGGATGAGGGAGAGAGACAAGACAGTCACACATACATACATGTGCCTCCTGTCTCTTGCCATGTGATGTTATGCATTGCTTTGAGACTCTGCCAAGAAGAAGATCACTATCAGATAAGGCTCCTAGACCTTGCACTTCCAGAACCATGTACCAAAACAAATATCTTCTTTATAAAGATGCCTGCCCCCGGTATTTCGGTATATTAACACAAAATGTGTCAATTCACTGGTGTACAGAAAAGACTCCTGAACTCTCATTAGGTTACCATAAGATTTACAGTAACCATTACTTCATTATTATTCGTTTCCATTCTTTTCCGTCATCATATATTGAATAGAACCTCAAACACAGCTGCATTATACATTGCAGCATATAGAAACTCTGTGATAGTCCTGATGTCTAGACTTAGCACCAATGCCATAAATACAGACTCCATTTCTCAAACGACAATTTTGCACATAGTAAAATAAGTGGCAAGTCAAAATTCAAATGACCGAAGTTGTTTTAGGTAATTCATGGGTTGTAAAAACTAATGAGAAGTAAAAAAAAATTATGAGGGTATTACAACACTCCCATTAAAATGAAAATCTATCTTACAACTTTATGCTCTTCAAATATCACCAGACTGAAGCATCAACCAATATATCAAGTGTTCTGTTTATAAAAAATCACTGTTTATGTAGGGTGACAGTCTTATTTATTAATCTTCAGAAATACCTGCCTAGCTATCCTTTTTAAACCAGAATCATCTCCAATATACCTAACCACCAAAATTTACTTTTAATCAGTTATTCACTTGAGTAACTAAAATGAAATAATTGCAAAAGACCAGAGTGTTCCATAAACACACACACACACACACACACAAACCTGCACGCACACACTTACACTTTTATTCCAACAGTGTAAAATCTAAGCAGATAGATATTTATATCTACAAAAAGAAAAGGAATGACTGTGAAGTCACTGTGTTATGAACAATTTTATGAACAGCACTAAAGGATTTAGCACAGGTAGGAGAAACGACCATGCAACAAGACTCAATCAGCCAGTTATGAGCTTTATGCTGCAGAAAAGATTATCACTAGACTCGTCTGCAAAAGTGGCCTTGTTGTTACTCTTTTATTCTCTCTGAAAAGTGACTGCCCAGCGTCTAGAGGACCCTTAACATTTGCATACTGATTGGACAAATGATTGGTGATAATTACATGGCATGATTTATCTTTTGAAAAATGGAATCAATTTCTAAGGAATACCAATAATGTAAATTATAAGCATAGCCCACAACAGTCAAAGTACTTATTTCATCTCCATCTTCAAACCCAGGTTGCAGAGAAAAGAAATAGGCAGAGTAAGTTTGATACTGAACTTTCACATTTTCATCAGTAGGGCTGCTGATAACACAGGGTGATACTTGGCCAAATCATAAGAGAGATTCAGTGACCCTTGCAGGTATGAGAAATAAGCGTTCTAATTCAAATTTCTGAGTGATCCTGTCCTGTCACAGCATTAAAATAATCATGCAAATCTGCCTCCAGCTGGTCTTTGATTTGCATTCATTTTTTTCTGTCTGAAATGATTTACACATACTTGTACTAAATTTTAAATTCTAATCTTAACATTCAGTCTTGGAAGAATAGACATTTATTATATCTGAACTAAATTTACAATATTAATAGCTAGCAATTATTAGCTTTATAAGTGTGTGGCTGACATCAAACCTCATTAATAAGCAAACTACCTGTGTGCACTTTCTTCACAGAATTTTTAAATAGCCATAATTTTAGGATAAGGTAAAAAAAAAATTAGCTGCCAAGGATATTACCTTCTTATCACATGGATGATAAAAGACAAAATATTACATGTTGATTAGATATAAAAAGATAAAGAATGTCTTAGAAAACCTACTGTAATTGAAAGAATAGAACACTCCATTCTATAGCTAAATTTAATTTTATGACTTGCTAAAGAACAATGAGAAAATTTACACTGAGGCAGTCCTTACTTATTCAAAGATCATTCAAGCAGAAACCCAGAAGCCAGTCTTAGCAGGCAAACCACACTCTTCTGGGAACAGTAAAATAGAAGCAACCAAAACTTCCCTTCTAGAAGAGTCACAGAGTATACAGCCAGTTCCTGGATTCTACTTTCATTGAAATTCTATCTGGACCTGAACAAATTCAGTCTGAAATCAAAGCTCACCTGATACTACCAATGACAACAATTATAATAGCTATCAAATTTTTAATGTAAACTTGATCTCACACTTGTTTTTAGAAAACATAAGCATTAGTTCTATTCTACAACATGACCCCATAAGTTAATCTTTACTTTTTACATGCGACAACTTGAACTCTAAGAAGTAACTGTTGAATATCACACAATCCATAAGTGACAAAGCTGAATTTTAAACACAGATTAACTAATACATTCATTCCACAAATCCTTTCTGAACATCTATGCACTGGCCGCTCTCCTAGACATCAGGATCTGTACTGAACAAAACATAGGGACTGCCCTGCAGAAGTCATATTAAGGTGTTTGATAGCGCTTTATAAATAATGAGCCTACAAAATAAATAGAGTTTCAGATGACGAAATGTGCTATGAAGAAAACTAAAGTAGGGCAAGGGGAAAATAAAATATAAAACTAGGGAAAGGGTTCACTTTTATATAAATTTTGTCTATACTGACTCTCATCATGGCAAAATTGTTCAGACTTGCAGAAAGACAGCAAATGACAAAAATATCTAATTACAAAACAACACAAAATCCTTCAGGCTGGAGGAAGAAGGGATGGAGCCCCGAGGCACGGATGTCCTTGGCTAAAGGAGGGCCAGCCGGGAAGCAAGGATGAGCAAAGCAGAGCAATCACAGGGCACCTGAGCCAGAGAGGAAGTGAACGAGATCAGGAGGGCAGACAGCATATCGTGGAGGGGCTTGTGGGACACTACAAAGTCTTTGGTTTAGATGCTGAGTGACAGCAGTTCTGAGCAAAGCAGGAAGGACAGGAGATATGCTTTGAAAGGATCATTATGATTCCTGTGTTAGGAAAAGACTCAAGGAACAAGGGGCAGAAGCTGGTAGACCAGCTGGGCGCCCAGGTCTGTAATCTGGCCAACAAATGCTGGTGCCTCAGATCAGGATGCCCACAATGGAGAGGATGAAAACAGATACTACTTCTTGACATACTTTAAAGGACTCACTCTTTCACTGTGGGGTGTAAAAGACAGAAGAGAGCTAAGAATGACTCCAAGGATTTGGGTCTTAGCAAACAGAAAGACAGGGGTGCTATTTGTTGAAGAGAAGCCTAAAGAAAATCTTTAAAGGCCCACATCAGACGTCCTGAATTAGAATCTAATGAAGGAAAGGCCATCAGCGAGACTCAGAAACTCTACATGGTCTGGAAAGGAACATCCAGACCGTTGGGCTAGTAACTCGCTCACAGTCCACTTCCTTCCTCTGTGTACCCCCAGGCCCCTGAGTGGGCCCAGCACCCACTGAGTTTGTCAAAGTTTTCTTCAAGGGCTTAAAGCCAGAGCACTGTCCTGAGAAACTACTCCCACTCTTGCACCTGGAGAAGCCCTAACCCGTCTCCAAAGTCCAATACAGAGCCTGTCTTTCTAAAATGATTTGTCCTGGTGGACACCATTTATTCTCCTGTGTAAATACTGTAACTGCTGTTTAATCTTTCTGGGTCTGTGCCTTGAGGCAGAGCCTCTGCAGGGCACCACAGCTGCCTTTCCCTGCACAGGTGTCACTTGGAACAGGCATGGCAAAGTAAACAGCAAAACCTGTCTCCGCTCAAAGTACCAGGGAGGCCAGGTCAGGGTGTGCAGGCCTTCTTGGCCAAAGCCGGCCATCTCAATCCCTTCCATCTGTTACACTGATAGATGACTATTTCTACTGCCTCCTTCCAGGGAGGGGCTGGGTTCTGTGGGAAAGCGGCTCCGTCACTCAAGAGTGATGAAGTTGGTGGAGCAATGCCGGGCTAGAAATGATTACCAGAGGCCCGTTAGGAGGTGCCTGCAGAGACCCCATTAACCATCACTCCCTCTGTACACGGCGATCTGAGAGAAGGAAGAAAGAAGGCTTTCTGTGCTTACGGTATCTTAGGGACTCATCTGACAGCTTATTTATTAAATGCATTTTAATATTAATTCTCCTCCGCACCAGAGCTGACCTTCAAAAACATTTGCTGAGTCTCAAAAACATACAGCACCATGGCTGAGGGAAAGGCATGAATGTGAACACTGCACTTACACTTGCTTTTTCCTGTGCAGTTACAGATAAATTTCGTCCGGATTAAATATCACATTAGGCAGTTGATCTTTTAATATAGAGCCTAAAACAGATCAATTAGAACAAAATTAATTGGCAGCCAGCTTATTTGATTATTTTCTCTCTGCACATTTCAGGGAAAAATGGATGACAGGAATGCACAAGGACATAAAGAAATTTTTAGCTCTTTCTCAAACACATTCCGAGTCCAAAATACATTCTGTCATCTCGAGTCCCATAAAACAACAATGGGCTCCAGAATGATGGCCCTCATACATCCAGTAAATGCACAATTATATTTAATATCCTATATTAAGTAAGACACGGCTCATGCCAAACAGCTCTCCAAAAGAGGTTTCCAATTTAATCCTTTTTAAAAAATTGTGGTAAAATACACATAACAGGAAATCTACCATTTTAGCCATTTTTAAGTTTATATCTTGGGGCCACCACCTGCAGTGCCTGCATCCCATATGGGCGACAGTTCGAGTCCCAGTTGCTCCACTTCCAATCCAGCTCTCTGCTATGGCCTGGGAAAGCAGTGGAAGATGGCCCAAGTCTGTGGACCCCAGCACCTGTGTGGTAGACCTGGAAAAAGCTCCTGGCTCCTGGCTTCGGATAGGCACAGCTTTGGCCATTGCAATCATCTGGGGAGTGAACCAGTAGATGGAAGACTCTCTCTCTCTCTGCCTCTCCTTCTCTGTGTAACTAAATAAATCTTTTTTAAAAAGTTTGTATCTCACAGGTATTAAGTACACTCACACTGTTGTGTAACCCTCACCACCAGCTATCTCCGGACCCTTTTCATCTTGCCAGACTGAAATTCTGCCCCCATTAAAATATAGCCCCTTCGATTTAACGCTTAACCAGAAATTTTCACTAGGCAGAAACACCATCCTTTAAATATTTTGACTAGGATTGCATTCTTACATAGGATAAAAGTGGGACTATCTTCTTTTTATGACTTAACTTATATTTTAATATACACGATGCTTAGGAAAGTCTGTTATTTCATATAACTCATGTGTAATAATCAAGTTTCTGAAAGCCAAAGCTGATGGTAACTAATCAATGCAGTTAGCTTGTTAGGAATCAGAAGCTGCACATATCTTTGTTTACCCTGAATTAGTTTCTATCATCAATTAGGATTACAGCTGTTTTCACAAGGATCTTGGCAATGACTAAGTATAAAACCATATTTTAATCTCTTTAATGTACTAGGAAAAATTACTACCCCAAAAGCCATAAAATTTAGTGTTTGTGATCTAAACATTCCAGAAATCATCCCAAGCCTTTTCTGTGCAATACTGAGGGTGTCTAACACTGGGACCCACTGGATTTCAGTTGCCCTCTAGCAGGGAGTCAGCAAGAGGGAGAGGGTGCTCTCTGGAGCATTAGTAGCTCAGCATGAGATGAAGCTCTGTGTCAGTCTTTCTTGGTTCTGAGTCATTAGTTCTAGGGAGGGAAGGCATTAGGAAACCTTTCAAGCCACAAACCACATATCTTAGGAAGATGGCTAATTAGAATTCACCCTAAACTGTGAAAGAATTAGCAGACATTAAATAATCATTATTTATAATTGGGGAATCAAGTTACCCAAAAGAAAAAAAAAAAAAGGCAAAGCTCAGACTGCCTTGGCTAATGTTTAATTTAGAAAATTAAAGGGTATGTAGATCCCCCAAATGACCAATAACTAATGTTCTCAAAGTTAGTAACTTAGAAAGTATTTTTCTGGAGACTCGATGTTCAAATCGTAATTAGAGTCAGCAAGTGCTCAGACTAGCAGTTGAAATGCCCACATCTCACATTGTAGTTTCCAGGTTGGATTCTCAGCTCCAGCTCCAGACTCCAGCTTCCCACTAAGGCAGACCCAGTGAAGCAGCAGCAATGTTTAAAGTACTTGGGATTCCTACCATCCATATGGTAGACCTGGATTGGATTCCTTGGCTCCCAGCTTCACAGCTTCAGCCTGTCCCGGTTCCAGCTGTTTTAGAGAATGAACCAGTAGAAGAGAGTTCACTCTCTTTCTGTCTTGCTGCCGCTCAAATAAAAAATATTTTAATTGCAATAATAACTTTCATTCTTTTTTTAAAAAATGACTTCCAAATTTTTTTGACTTATTTGAGAGGCAGCACTACAGAGAGAGAGAGAGAGAGAGAGAGAGAGAGAGAGGTCCTCCATCTGCTGGTTCATTCCCCAAATGACCGCATTGGCCAGAGCTGGCCTCATCCAAAGAAAGGAGTCAGGAGCTTCTTCCAGGTCTCCCATGTGAGTGCAGGAGCCGAAGCATGTGGGCCATCGTCCACTGCTTTCCCAGGCCATCAGCAGGAAGCTGGATCAGAAGTGGGGCAGTCATATGGGATGCCAGCACTGCAGGCGGAGGCTTAGCCACCACAGTGCCAGCCCCATGACCCTCATTCTTAAGAGCACACAAAAGTTATTTAATCCAAATGTAGCTAGAGTGTAGGACAAACAGACCACCCTGAGCTAGGGAGTCATGGGCTAGTGACAACAAAGCGTGATTGAAGAAGGCAATTTTCTTCCTTCTTCTCATGGCAAAGCATTTACTTAGGGGACAAATTTTTAAAGCAAAAAAAAAGCCTTTGATTCAAAGGTGGTTCAAAGCCAGTGAATCAAATCAGGCTTTATGTTCTCCATTTTTCTCTAAAAGAATTTTCCAATACTTTGCCTCAAAATGTCAAAGAAACACAAATAAAAACATGAAAATACACTTCATCAGATGGGCTAAAAATGGAGAAAAGAATAAGATTATTCAGGGTGAGAGGGTATGGAAGAATAAGCACTCTCCCAAATCTCCTCAAGGCAGTGTAAACTGGTTACAACCTCTCTGGAGGATACTAAAAAAGCTAGTGGGAAAATGGACTTAAAAAAGATAAATTTATTTGAATCCCCCCATTGGAATATATGCATAGTTTTTTCATAATATACATTTTTCATGGACTTTTTGAAGATCCCTTATCCATCCATGTCCAATGTTTCAAACAAAATTTTTTTGGAAGATCTCATGGCACATTTATTTTCTTCATCATTCAAAGCCTTTTAAAGTAAGCCACAGTTAAAAGTGATGTTGCAGTACAGTAGCTATAGTTAATAATAATGCATTGCATGCTTCAAAATATGTAGAACAGAGGATTTTGAATGTTCTCAACACAAAGAAATGATAAAGGTTTGAGGTGATGGATGTGTCAATTACCCTTATTTTATCATTATACAACATATAAATGTTTCAAAATATCACACTATGCCCAATAATTATATACAATTACTACTTGTCAATTAACATTTTTTTTTTTTTTGGACAGGCAGAGTTAGACAGTGAGAGAGAGACAGAGACAGAGAGAAAGGTCTTCCCTTTCCATTGGTTCACCCCCCAAATGGCCACTATGCCCGGCGCACTGCGGCTGGATCCAAAACCAGGAGCCAGGCACCTCTTCCCAGTCTCCCATTAACATTTTTAAGAAGTAATATTGACAATAAGGTCTACTCTAAATCCCCTTAGCTATCCCCCTCAACTATATAGAACTGATGTAATCCATTGAGTAATAGTCAAATCACTGAAATTTACAGTACATGGGAATTTCAGAAATCAAACATTCAATCATTATTTAAATACAGTGGTTCCTTTGATTCAAATGAGGCTTCCAGAGTAGAATATGGAGGCTGGATGTGAACAGAGTATCCCTAGTGCCTCATTTCCACCTGCTGGAGACTAATCCCACATCCATGCAACCAGCACATCAATTGCTCCAGCTCAGGAAAACTCCTTAAGCACTATATGGACCAGTTGTTACCAATTTAAACAAATTTTTTAAGTATAACATTGACCCAGCAAAAACACAAGGGGCCAGTGCATGGTATAGTGGGTAAAGCCAGCTGGGATTGACATCCTGTATGGGCACCAGTTCATGAACTGGCTGCTTCACTTCTCATCCAGCTCCCTGCTAATGGCCTGGGAAAAGCAGTGGAGGATGGGTCAAGTGCTTGGGCCCTTGCCTACCATGTGGAAGACCCAGAAGAAGCTCTGGCTCCTGGCTTTCAGCCTTGCCCTACCCTGGCTGTTGTGGCCATCTGGGCAGTGAGTGAGCCAGCAATGGAAGATCTCTTTGCACCTTTCCCTTTCTCTGTGTATAACTCTAACTTCCAAATACATAAATAAATCTTTTTAAAAAATTATATGAAAGAAATAATCAAAAAATTGCACAAATATGAATGTATACAGGTGTTAAAAATGCCACTTTTTATAATAAAGAAAATTCCAAAATCTAAATGTCCAATGAGATCAGACTGTTACTAATGTAACTTCCATACAATGGAATACACAAGAGTACAATGGACTACAATCATCAAGCAGCATATCATGGATAACTATTTATTGCTATGGGAAAAATCTTCACAGTTTGTGCTAAGGAAAAGGAAAGCAAGGAAGCACAGCATATGGCACAGCAGTTAAGACAGAATCCCTATCAGAGTGCCTAGGTCCAAGTCCCAGCCCTGCTTCTGACTTCAATTCCCCACTAATGCACACACAAGGAGGCAGCAGGTGATGGTTCAAGTATTTGGATCCCTGACACCCACATGGGAGGCCCTAATTGAGTTCCAGGTTCCTGCTTGTAACCTGGCCCAGATTTGACTAGTGCAGACATTTGAGGGAGAGAACCAGCAGCTGGAAGGTCTCTCTCTCTTTCTCCCCCACTCCACTTCTCTTGCTCACTTGCTCTAGCCATTTCTCCAAACCCCTTTAAAATAACAGAAAAAAAAAAGTGAAAGGGTAGGTGTTTAGCCCAGTAGCTAGGATGCTGGTTGAGACAACTATGTCCCATGTCAGAGCACTTGGGTTGGATGCCTGCCTGTGGCTCTTGACTCTAGCTTCCTGCTAATACATACCCTGGGAGGCAGTGGTGCTGGTTCAAGAAGTTGGGTTTCTGCCACTCACATTAGAAACCTGACTCCTATCTTCAACTCAGCCCAGCCTCAGTGGTTCTAGGCATTTGGGGAGAACCAATGGACAGAGGCAAGCTTGAGTGCTTGAGTGCCCACTCTCTCTCTCTCTCCCTCTGTCTGTATCTCTTTGTCACTCAGAACAAAATAGAGTAGAACAGACTAGAATACTAGGAAAAACATACTCCTTGTCTACATAGGTGTATGCATATATAAAACATACAGAAAAAAATATAAACAGTGGCTACCTCTGGGTTGTTTTCCTTTGTGTAATTCTACAATTTTTAGGATTCCTGTACTAATCACAAAACTTAGAAAATTCTATATAACTATTTAAGGAAAGCTATTTCTAATACAAAATACACACGCACACACACACACACACACACAACAATAATATCAGTAGTTCCACTAGAAAATGCCGAGAGGGGATGGGATAGGATACACAAAATGTCAGTTG
Organism: Oryctolagus cuniculus; assembly: GCF_964237555.1. Taxonomy (NCBI): domain Eukaryota; kingdom Metazoa; phylum Chordata; class Mammalia; order Lagomorpha; family Leporidae; genus Oryctolagus; species Oryctolagus cuniculus. The sequence continues at coordinate 95,802,071 of NC_091438.1, forward strand.
CAAGTACAGATAGTCTGTAAGTCTGAGCTGTAGCTCACAACTGTGTATTGTTAATATTTGCAGTAATACTCTCCCCAAAACACACACACACTAGCCACAATAAATATCTCATGGGTTAAGAACAAACAAAAGAAATACATCTTTGAAAATACAGTTTCACCTTACTTTTCCAAAAATATTTGGCTGTTTAATCTACTACAAGAAATACTGTACATTCTGAGGCTTTAAATGCTTGAAATCATGTAAATTATTCTTGGGGAAATGTTTAAAAATTAATGTTATTTACTCCTGAGAGACCACAACGTCTTTCCAGATTGCACCAGACTATTCTGTGAAGCAAGGATTTTAATTTCTAAAACGCAACAGCAATGCTGTGTGTTCAGATCAATAAAAGGAAATGAGCTAGTGTGGTTTGCCAGTCTTCCATCAGACACCCACCCCCCCCCCCCGGAATTATTCACAGTCCTGAGTGTATCAAAACTCCATTTGTAAATTAACTACCTTGTCTGATACAGAAACATAACTAAACCACATACCAAGCTCCTGGCCTGCTCTTAGAACCATGGATGCCATATCCCATCCCAAACTCCTGGCCACTGATATGATTAAAAAGACAGTGATGGGGGCCAGTGCTTGGCGTAGTGGGTAAAGCTGCCACCTGCAGTGCAGACATCCCATATGGGCACCGGTTTGAGTTCGGCTGTTCTACTTCTGATCCAGCTATCTGCTATGGCCTAGGAAAGCAGTGGAAGATGGTCCAAGTGCTTGGGCCCCTGCACCTGCATAGGAGACCAGGAGGAAGCTCCTGGCTCCCAGCTTCAGATCAGCGATCGGCCCAGTTCCATCTGTTGTGGCCATTTGGGGGGTGAACCAACAGAAAGAAGACCGACTCTCTGCCTCTGCCTCTGCCTCTGCCTCTCTGTAACTCTGTCTCTCAAATAAATAAAATGAATCCTTAGGAAAAAAAAGTCAGTGATGAACTGGGCTTTTTAAAGTCCAAAGCTTTAGAAAGACTTTGGAAATAAGTTCTTTTTAAAATATTTTGTTCCCTTTCTCCAACAAAGTACAGTATTACCCTATTTTTTAAAGAAGCTTTGGAGGTAGATGCCCACATTTTTTCCTATCAAATATATTTTCATTCTGATTCTACAAAAGCAGGCTTGGTGTCGACTAACATCATTCTCTCTCCTTCCCAATTTATTTACTTCTATTATTTTTGAATTTTTGTTTTGTTTTGTTTTTTGAAAGGCAGAGCAACAGAGATAGAAAGAAAGAGATCAAGAGAGGTCATCCATCTACTAGTTCACTCCACAAATGGCCACAACAGTCAGGTCTAGGCCAAACTGAAGCTAGTAGCCAGGAGTTCCATCCTGGTCTCCCACAAGAGTGAAAAGGGCCAAAGCTCGTGGACCATCTTCCACTGCCTTCCAAGGCACATGATCACATGATCAGGATGCTGGTTTAGAAGCAGAGTAGCCAGGACTCAAACCAGCACTCTGATATGGGATGCTGGCATCACAAGTGGTGGCCTGATCAGCTGTGCCACAATATCAGCCCTACTCCTAATATTTTTAAGATTATGATAGTAATTCCTGTGTTTGCAACATCATATTATCATGCACAGATGTAACTACAGAATGTGAATGCTGTCTGTAAATATTGCTGATTTATTAAATTTTTTCATTCAAGAATTGAATAACAGATAAGTGATCACTAGGGTTTGAATATCTAATTGGAATCAATGCTAAGAAATCCTAGAAAAACAAACATTTAAGTATCTTCTTCATAGATACATAACATAAAATGGTATTTTCGGACTTTGAATCACTCCCCTTTCTCCTTTAAAGATGCCATAATTTTCTTTAATAGCCTACTCTATGTCAGATATTTCTTCAGTTGGGTAGGCCCTGTTGGAGCTCCTCTGGCCTGGAAAGTGACTCACCTGACCTGAATCTCATCTGTAGTCCAGCTCTAACCTCTTCCCCTCTTTCCTTGAAGCAAGCTGCAACAGACAGCCAGGTTCTCCTTGGCATCTTTACAACATCAGCCTATCATTGTACCTGTAACTTCACAGGTAACTAGCGTCCAGTATCAGGGAGCCCACTGACCACAGGCATAAGCTCCATACTCCAGCTCTTTGATTCTCCATCTGCTGGTTCTTTCATCTTATTTCTCAATTGGCTCAAAATTTGGATAGGAGAGTGAGAGTTTCTCAAAGACTCCAATAATGTGAACATGCATCCATGAACCTCAACAACAAGTAAAATCGGCAGAATACACTTGAGAGATCTGGGCCAGGCTGAGTGGCTTGGTGCTTCGGTGTGCTTTACTGAGCACAGGCCATACAGTGTAACTCTGGCAGTTTACAAATCTTATACTGGTCATGGGACTGGTTTTTGTAGTCTGCAGCTACCTTTTAGCTGCTATGGCTATGTCAGGTAAATGAACTGTGGACAAATGAATTGCGTACATTAACTTGAATTTTCACAACTCTAAAATGTAAAGGTTATTGTAATTCATCAAATCTAAAATGCCACTGAATGTAAGATACACCATTATTTTATGCATCACTAACAAAGAAAAAATTTGCCAATTAAACTATAACATGTTGTTCATTGTAAGACATATCCAAGTTTTAAAGCTCTTATGGTGTAAAGAAAAAAAAAAAACAAGTTAAACTCAATGATCTATGGTATTATCTTCATTTTTATGGTATCTCTCTTCAAGAGTGACTTTTCCAAGATCACACATGGTGGCATCATCCTTCTGGATCCGATGTGCAAGGCTTCCCAACACTGCCCAGGGTACACTGTCAGGTTCTGGGAAGATGATCTATCTCAAACCTCAAGCATTACATGTCTGTGGGTCACTGTGATATGCCCTTTGGAGAATCAGATAATATGAAATCAGGGCTCTTCCCATCCATGAACTTGCAATCGATTTGATGACTCAAGAAAGACACATACAATTTGAGAACACTTTTTAAAAGCATATAATTACTTATTGAAGTATAAAACTGAAATGCTATAGGGTTTTAGAGTAGAGGGGAATCACTTCTGAGTAGCCAAGGAAGGTTTTATTAAAGAGAGAGAGCAGTGAGACTTGAGGAAGACACCCATGGTGTGAGTCAGGCTTCAGCAGCCTGAGAGGGAATCCAGAATAGTAACAACTATGGTTGACTGAGCATCTACTTGACTCAGGCCAGACTTTTCCCAGTTGCTCAAAACACAGCACATGCTCTCCAGCTTCTGAGCCTAAGCATATGCTGTTCTCCCCCTGCCTCAAGCAGTCTTCCCTAGGTCTGGATCTAGTTACCTCCTCTTTGCCCTTGATGTTAAATTTTCAATACCTCTCCCCTGCAAAGTTTTATGTGACTGCCAGACTTGGCTATGCCTCGCTACTAAATGTTCTCATAGCACTTAAATACTTTGCCTTCTGTAATTATTTGTAATTGCAAATATTTACTTAAAGTCTTAGATCTGTTTATAGTTACATAGCCTTTGCCATTCCATGATGTCAGGGACTGTCCAGATTGCAAACCACTCCACTTCCAGGCATAACATGGAACAGGAGCTCCCTAAGTTCATGATTACCCTAAGCATCCATAGGCCTTATCATTTAATCTTCACTATCACATTGTAAGGGAAGTACCAATATTTCCCCCATTTATGAAGTGAAGAAATCGGGAGCTTAACAAGGCTAATTTACTTATCAAGTACCACAACAGAGAAGACAAAACTCAGCCAGGTGGGCCTGACACCAAAGGTCATGTTGCTAACTGTTCAGTGTCACCCTCCTTCTGCTCATAAACAAAAGAATGGAGGCAGGGATAAAATGCCATTTCACAGCATAAGGAGAATGGCCTAGCCACAATGGATAAGCACATGCAGATTCAAATTAAACATGTGTTGAGTACCTGCCATATGCCAGATACTAGACCAAGAGGTTTTTTATGTGGATTATGTAATTCATTCTCCCCATCACTCCATGGTTTGTGATTTATCATCTCCACGATGGAGAAATAGAGGGAGCAAGTAATATGCCCACTTACACAGCTGGTGAGCAACAGAGCCAGTGTGGTGAGAGTTATAACTACATACTTTGTGCCCACCACAGATTTTTGAAGATTTAGGAGCACACTTCTTGAAGATCTCTTTTTCACTAGCCCTGTTCCCTAATCTGAATGTTGTCTTTGGCCAATCAGCATTAGAAAATGTCACTTTCCATCAACTTTTTCTGACAGTATATATTTAACTCAAACACTAATGAACACTGCTAGAATTAAGTAATATTTAGATAAAGCAGATCAGTAGAAGTACATAGAACCAGCATTAGGGTCCCCATTGAACTAGTATACATACGGATTGGTGTGCAAATTAGGAGTAGCCCTTCAGGACAAAGTATGTGGCTCATTGCCGGGACATGCCAGAGTTGGAAAAGCCAAATTACAAATAAGCCCCTTGGTAAAACTGAATTTGACACTCTTTCCTCAGGAGATTGGGAATTATCTTCCCAGCATGTACTTTAGAACATCAGTGTCAGCCCATCTGCAATATAAATTTAGATCTCAATTCGGCATATAAAGCATCTTTAGCCTGTGGTCATTAGCAGAGAAAAAGTCCCATCATTAAATGAAGACCCACAGCATCTGCTGCATCCTCCAGGGAACCTGTCACCTGTTCTGCAGCTCTGATGAGGGATGGAGGGGAGGGGCAGGGAGGCAAGCAGAACAGGGGGAAACGGGGTCAAGGAGCTAGGTGCTGACCCCACTCTGCTGATCAGTAGTTCTGTGATACTGGACTAATCAAAAACTCTCTGGGTTACAAACACCCTCTAAGGTCTGTTTGTGCAGACGTTTTACTGATAACAGAATCTCCTTAATACCATGGCTTCTCAATTCAGTTTTGCTTTACACTCAAGTGAAAGAGAAATCATTACTCATGTCCCCTTTCCTGTGCTCTGTCACTTCTGAGAAGCCTGGAGAAGGAACTGTAACTCAAGGGTTAGAGGCTAGAAAGAAGCTGAAGTCTGAAAAGTAACTGGCTCTTTTTTTTTTTTTTTTTTTTTTTGGACAGGTAGAGTTTTAGACACAGAGAGAGAGAGAAAGAGAAAGAGAGAGAGAAAGGTCTTCCTTATGTTGGTTCACTCCCCAAATGGCCACTATGGCCAGCACTGCGCCGATCCGAAGCCAAGAGCCAGGTGCTTCTCCCTGGTCTCCCATGCGGGTGCAGGCGCCCAAGCACTTGGGCCATCCTCCACTGTACTCCTGGGCCACAGCAGAGAGCTGGACTGGAAGAGGAACAACCAGGACTAGAACCCGGCGCCCACATGGGATGCCGGCGCCACAAGCGGAAGATTAACCAAGTGAGCCAAGGCGCCGGCCCCGGTAACTGGCTCTTAACAACACTGCAGCATAGGAAGAGGTCATGACTGCTGCCCTCTGGAAAGACTTATCAATTACTAATCAAAGTTAAGTGGTCGATAAGAGTCACAAAATATAAAATTAAAAGATGAGCCCTTGATTAAGTGGCTTATCTGTAGAATCAAAAGAAAACTTTTAAAGTGTTGAAACTTTCAAACAATATTTTCCACATGCAAGGTTTGGCTACAGACAAAAGATATTTGAAGCATATAGTTTATGTATAACTGGTAAAATAAATTGATTAAATAATGATGCTACGGCAGCTGTCGATATGGACTGATAAAGGGCCACCGATTGTTATCAAGCTGCAAAGAGATAGAAGTGTACCCTGGACTCTAAATCAGCTTAGTCACTAAGCTCACTGTTTGCTTCAATGGACTGTGTGTGCACGTGCACATGCAACACACACCAAGTCTTTGTGGGTGAAGGACACAATGCATTGGTTTACCTTGTAGTGCAAGCTCCTATCTCGACCCACAGAGTAACAACCAGCTCATAAACTGACTACTTTGCGGAGCACTGTCAGAGGAGTAAAGTGGGGCTTTCTGATACCAACAGGCACCCACAATGAGATTCCAATGACCCAGGGACAGCTCCTTATTCACTCCATGAAGCAACAACCCCACCACACCCACACACGGGCACACCAAACACCGGGAGCAGGTGCTTCCACCCCTGCATACGGAAGCTGCTGCGCTGCCTCCCCCAGAATATTACAGAGCATTCCCGCAGGCTCTGGCTGCACACGCCCTGTGTCACAGCAGTGTGGACACACACCCCGGCCAGCCTTCACACCACTGCTATAAGCATCGACTTGACACCTAGCTGAACACTCACTCCCCTGCTTCAAATCCTCTGAGAGCTCCCCAAGCCTCCTGCATGAGCCTTCCTCTGCGAGTTTAGTCACCATCCATTTTCCGCCACTCCCCTGGGATGGATTAGTCATTCCCTGAACACATCACATTCACGTTTTCATCTGTCTTCCCCTTTTATCCACTGAACTCATCCTTCAGTACCAGTTCAGAGAGTGCCTCCTCGGAGAGTGTCACCAATTATCACAAAAAGAAGCAGGCATTTAGATCCTGTTTGGGAGGCAGTTCAGCACCACCTTTAACCGGGCAGGGTTCGGAACCTGACTCTACAACACCTACCCAGAAAGCCTCAAGCAGGTTATTGGCTACCTCTGTTTCAGTTTCCCCATCTGTAAAATGGAAACAATAACAGTACTTCCTTCTTAGGGTTGATGTGACGATTAAGTCAGCTAACTACGGAAAGCACTTAGCACAGTACCTGGTACCCAGTAAGCATTCTGTAAGTTATTGTGTTCCCAAAACACTTGTTTTCATTTCTCTGATATTTATATTATAATTAATTGTTTTCAAGGCTGTTTTCTCCAACATACTATAGGTATATTGTAAAAATAGAGCTTTGATGGGTCTCATTAACCCTTTCACCTCTATCCATCCTTAGCACAGAGTTCGGCACACAGAAAGTACTAAGTTAAATGGACAATAAATGGGGACATTTACAAATGGCACAGGCTGACAGCAGCACTGGCCCAGCTCAGACAGCAATTCAGAAAAGAACTCCAGGTCTAAATCCCCCAACTTAACTCCCCTAACTAAAGACAGAGCCATCACCTTCCTCTCAGACTGTCTACTTGTGGGGAGCAATCCGGACTAGACTAAGTTACTGGAATTAAGACTTATTCTATGCATCTGCTCTCCCACAATATGGCGCTGGGAGAGAAGCAAACAGCTTCCGCACAGCTGCCTCCAGTTCAACCAATAAACTGTAGGACTTGCTCCTGATTGGAGGAGAGCAGCGTACTCGGCGTGTGGGCAGCCGAGTTGGGATTGGCGGAGGAGGACTATAAAGGAGGAGAGAGACGGCATGCACCAGGAACATCTATGGGGAACATCTAGCTGAAGGAACACCTGTGCAGCCCCCGAGAAGAGCCGGCCGGCGGTGTGCCGCTCCCCTGCGGAAGTGGGGAATGTGGCCAGGGGGAACTGCCCTTCCACGGAGGTGGAAGGGATAGTAGCCAACCCGGGAAGAACCAGCAGCAAACCCGGGGAGGGCCGAGCAGACGAAGGAACAGCGCAGGGTTCAGTGTTGCTCCTCCACGAAGAGGGGGAGCGACATAATGGTGCCGTGACTCGGATATGAAGCCTAGGCAGGGCTTAGTGTTGCTCCTCCACGAAGAGGGGGAGCGACATAATGGTGCCGTGACTCGGATATGAAGCCTAGGCAGGGCTTAGTGTTGCTCCTCCACGAAGAGGGGGAGCAACATCTACTGGCTGTTCCGGGAGGTGTCAACGCTGCCTCCCTTCACCACCAAATAGGAATCTGGCCCAGTGGAGAGAAGTCTGGACTTGCCAGCAAAGGACCTTAGTAGGGTTCCCAGCTCAGCCACTTGCTGGCTTTGATCTTGGGCAAATGAACATGACCATTTCTTCATCTAAGATTGTGGATACTATTTCCAACCAGTTGCTAAGGAGATAAGCAAGCAACACAGCTTTATATTATAAAGCACTATAGAAATAAAGAACTATTATTAGATAATGGTCAAAGCTACTAACCACCACAGACTTACTCATTGATAAGCACTGTGTTCCGTACTTTGTTCTTTATCTTATATAATCATTATAACCAATGAGATACCTACTACTACCCCAGGTAGTAACTAAGGTAACTATAACCAAGAGTGGCTGATTCTGGCTCCAGGTTGAAGAAGAACCACCAAGAAGGAGAGGAAGAGAGGGATGGGTTTTTATATATCAGAGTTGCTCAATGAATAAATCCTTAAGCAGCCAGTCCAGGCTGGGCAGGGACCAGGGGCAGTCCTGGAGTTGATGAGCCTGTACTGCAGACTACAGACACAGAGATACCTCAATATCAGTAGGCTCTACCTCTGGGTTTCAAATCCCTAGGCTTGATAAGTGACTTGGGCTGACTCAATCAGATCTACATCTGGGGAACAGAATCCCATGGCACAGAAACCCCACCATTCCTGAAAACGGGCAATTTTGTTGAGTAAGCCTTCATGACACAAGAGGGGTCTCTGATACTTCCTTGTTACAGGTGAAGAGTTTGACCTTAGAACTCATGGTAGTCTAGGGTTCCAGGGCTTGTAATTAACTGGTAGAGTCAGGCATCAACCCACGTCTCTGACATTAAATCAGAAACCCTGAAATTCCATACTATGCTGCCTACTTCCCAATAAAATGGATCCAGGCAATCACTTCATAAATACTTCCACTGAGTTGTCAAAAATAACCAGCATTCCTTCTTCATTACCTTCCAAGGCCACCTGCTGGGCAGCTAAGAGCCAGCCTAGCCAGCCACAATGCCAGAATTTGAGGCTGTCTCCTCCACTTAAAAACTATGTGACTCAGACAGGTTGTTCAATTTCTGTGGGCCTCTTTGCCGTGAGTTAATGTATTTAAAGGACTTAAAACCATGTCTGCAGCAAAAAGCCTAGAACAGCCAATACAATCACAGAAGATGAACAAAGTCATAGGGATAACACTATTCAATTTACAAATGTATAAAAAAAGTACAGTAATCAAAATACCCTGGTATTGGTGAAAGAATAAACACATGGATCACTGAAAAGCATAAGAAGCCCACAAATAGATTCACACAAATAGAGTCAACCCTTTTTGACAAGGGAACAAAGGCAATTCAGTGAAGAAAGTAGAGTCTTTTCAACTAAACGTGCTTGAAAAATCTGAAGTCCTTATGCAGAAAAGGAACCTAAACACAGACTTTCCTTCTCTTACAAAAATTAATTCAAAGTGCATCATAAATATAAATGTAAAACGCAACTTTAAAGTTTTCAGAAGAGAACAACAGTGGAAATTTAGATAACACTGGATTTGGAGATGAGTTTTAGATACCCCACCAAAAACATGATGTGTAAAAGAAAAAATGGGTAAGTATGACTTTACTAAAATTAAAAACTTCTGTACTGCAAGAGACACTGTTAAAAGAATGAAAAGACAACCACAGGCTGGGAGAAAATGTTTATTTCTATTTTTATTTTTTTTGACAGGCAGAGTGGACAGTGAGACAGAGAAACAAAGAGGAAGGTCTTCCTTTGCCGTTGGTTCACCCTCCAATGGCTGCCGCGGCCGGCACACTGCGCTGATCCGAAGCCAGGAGCCAGGTGCTTCTCCTGGTCTCCCATGGGGTGCAAGGCCCAAGTACTTGGGCCATCCTCCACTGCACTCCCTGGCCACAGCAGAGAGCTGGCCTGGAAGGGGGGCAACCGGGACAGAATCCGGCGCCCTGACCGGGACTAGAACCCGGTGTGCCGGCGCCGCAAGGTGGAGGATTAGCCTAGTGAGCCGCGGCGCCGGCCAGAGAAAATATTTGAAAACACGTATATGACAAAGGACTTGTATTCAAAAAACTAATAAAACTTAATATTTTAAAAAATTAAAAATGAGCAAAAGATTTGAGAAGAGATGGTCATCAAGGAAGATACACAGATGGCAAATCAGAAGAAAAGATGCTGGGGCAGTGCTGTGGTGAGGTGAGGAGAGCTGCCACCTGCAACACCCATACGGGCATCAGATTGAGGCCCAGCTGCTCTACTTCCAATCCAGCTCCCTGCTAATGTGCCTGAGAAAGCAACGGTCGATGGTCCAAATACTTGGACGCCTGCACCTACAGAGGAGACCTGGAAGAAGCTCCTCACTCCTGGCTTTTGTCTGGCCTAACCCTGACAATTGTAGCCATTTGGGGAGTGAATCAGCAGATAAAAGATTCATTCTCTCTCTCTCCCTGCCTTTCAAATAAATAAAATATATCTTTTTATAAATGCTAAGTATCATTTGTCATTAGTGATTTTCAACATAACACAACAAATAAGAAACTACTTTAAATCTATTAGAATGACTAAAATTTTACAAATTGACAATATCAATTACTAGCAAAGAACAAGGATTCTCAACCATTACTGGTGGGTAAACAAAATTGTACAACCATGTTGGAAAAAACAGTTTGGCAACTAATTTGAGAACCATGATGGAACACAAAAACATTCATGGAAAATATAATTTAAAAATAGGTTATTTTGGTGCAGAAGAATTTTGAATTCACACACATGGTTTTCTCATAATATACATTTCCATGAACTTTCTGAAGACTGCTCATATATCCACAGAAAACTCTGCCTACAAATGTTAATTTTGTTACACCTTTATTCACAATGGCTAAACACTAGAAGCAACCAAGATATACTTAAATAGGTGAGTCAAAAACAAACTGGAGTATATCCATACAATGGAACATTATTCAGCAATAAAAGACAACGAGGTATCCACCTATGAAGATAGCAATGAACTTTAAATGTATATTGCTGAGTGGAGAAAGGCAGTTGAAAAAACTGCATACTATACTATTCCAGTTATATGACATTCTGGAAAAGACAAAGCCACAGAGACTGTTAAAAGGCTAGTGGTTGCCAGGATTGGGGGGGGGGGCACTAAGTAGGTGAGTAGATGAAGCACATGAATGCGTAGGGTGCTGTAGCTCTTCTGTATGATCCGGTAATAGTGGTGCAGAACACAGGCCATGGAGATTCACAGCGCAAATAATGAATCAACAGATGCCAACTTAAACAAATCATTTAGGGAGCCAGGAAAATCCCAGGATGAAACAGCAAATGTAAAAAAATGATCTACACTACACATGTGTGAAACAACTCTCACTAAAGGGGCTGCAGGAAAAAAGGCGCTACCCAAGTAATTCTGGAAAGGAGTGGGGTCTGTAACACTAAATGCAAAATAAACTGTACGTAAGCACGGCACTGTCGATGGTAAGGCGAATTTCCAAGGCTGGTCTGGTGGCGCAGTGTGTTAAGTAAGCCACCACCTGTAATGCCAGTATCCCATATGACTGCCTGTTCATGTTCAAGTCCAGGCTTTTCCACTTCCCTTTCAGTTCCCTGCTAATGTGTCGAGGAAAGCAGCGGAAGATGACTCAAGTGCTTGGGCCCCCGCTATACACGTTGGAGTCCCAGATAGAGTTCCAGGCTCTGGGCTTCAGCCTGGCCCAGCTCTGGCCATTGGGGCCATTTAGGGAGTAAATCAGAAGATGGATGACTCTCTCTCTCTCTCTCTCTCTCTCTCTCTCTCTCTCTCTCTCTCCGTCCCTCACTCACTCCCTCTCTGTCACTCTGACTTTGAAATAAATAAATAAACCTTTAAAAAGTAAGTGAATTTCTGCAAGGATAGAGGTTAACCGTTTTGATATAGATATACATGTATACAGTGGTTGAACAATTACATGTAATGCATGGCAGATGCTGGTAGCCAAGCTGATGACTTTTGGAGGCTACAGATAAGCAAGAGGAGAAGGCCCAAGAGATCCATATGGTGATGGATTAGAGCTGGAGCCATCAGTAGGAACCTATGTTTAGCTTAATACAGATACAGATGGCTATGCACAGATACACACCTATATAAACTGATACATATTTTCCCTTGCTTGGTCGGCTGAGGGGGCTTAGAAACAACAGCAGCAAGCACATCAGGGTCCAGACTTTGTTTCCTAATCCCATTATAAAATAAAAGGAACCAGGACTCCACAGAAAAAAGATTGACTCTAGGCTTCTGGTAGGAGACACACAAGATAAGCCTGTAGTATCTTGCAATGCCAAAAAGTAAGAAATTCTTCAAAAATCAGCACAAGCCCACAATGACAGAGATATGTCAAAGGAATCTAGAGGCCAACCCCAAGTCCCCAATGGCCAAGGCTAGAACAAAATAAAGTAATATTCGATTATAACTCTGTGTCTCACAGAATAAACCTCTATGAATCCACGTTGATAGGTACAAATGTTGAAAAAGTCAATAAATGGAAGGGGAGACAAATTTCCCGAGCAGAGGAATCATTTGTCTAGGAATCCTCCAGAAAGTGGATAGTATCTCCGCCTCTACAAGTGTGGATGGGCACTTCCTTCAAGAGTACAGTGTAGAGGAGAAGGGCCTGGTATCTGCACAGCGGAGGCAGGGGATACACACTGCCCCAGCCGGGGGATGGAGACGAGCGTCACAAGGATAAACTGTGATGACAGCAGGTGCCAGTCATGACGAGATGCTCAGACATCCAAACGCCTAGTCAGTGATGGGAAAACACCATATAAATTCCAGTAGAGAAACATCACACAAAATACACAACCAGAACTTGTCAAAACTGTCAAGGTCATCAAAAACGAGGCAGGTCAGAGAAAACTGCCACCGCCAAGAGGACCCAAAGGAGACATAATGACTGATGCTGCGTGGGGTCCTGCATGGGCTCCTGGGACAGAAAAGGGACAAGGGGTCAAAACTCAGGGAAGCTGAGTAAAATATGGACTTTGGTTCACAATAACATATTGACACTAGTTCAGTGATCATAATATAAGTGCTGTTAGTAATGCAAAATGTTAACAGGAGATTGGACAAGCTCGGTACTCGATTCACAGTTCTGTAAATCTGAAACATCGAGTTTATGAAAACAAAAATAAACATGCCCACCAGATTATAATCCTACAGTTATCTAGGAATAATAGAGGCAGGAGTAGCTATGGCTCCAGGGGGGAAAAAGATTTGCTAATTGAGTTCTTCATATTCCTACAGTGGGAATTCAGGGTCAAAGGTCTTAGGAATGATGGCTGTCACAGTGCTGGTCACCGAGGACAGTGACTCGCACACCCTGCTCCAGGAACAGCACTGCCTGAGCTTCAGGGATAACACTGGGGACTTCGAGGGAGGAGGGTGCTCTCCAAACCCTACAAAAGAAAGGTCACCTCACACATCCTCCCAGGCAAAGGAACTGAAAGAGCTCCCACATGCTATTGCCACCACCGCCCAAAAAAAGGACTAGTGGAAATGTAAGGATTTGGTATAGAAGTGCAAGGTACTCAGAAAGAACTTCTGACCTATGGCCAAGCAACAGACCCCACGCCATAGCTGCCAAGTGACCTGGAAAGCCCAGACATAAGGGCAGTGTTGATTTTGTTTGTTTGTTTGTTTTAAGATTTTATTTATTTATTTGAGAGGCAGAGTTACAGTCAGAGAGAGGAAGAGACAGAGAGGTCTTCCATCATCTGTGTGTGAGGTGGGGGGGGGGGGATTCACTCCCCAAATGGCCACAAGGGTCTGGCGGAAGGGAAGCCAGGGGCCAGCTCTCCCACGTGGGTGCAGGGTCCCAAACACCTGGGCCATCTTCCACTGCTTTCTCAGGCCATAAACAAAAAGCTGGATTGAAAGTGTAACAGCCAGGACATGAACTAGCACCCATATGAGATGCCAGCACCCCAGGTAGAGGGTCAGCCTGCTACAGCACAGTGTCTGCCCCAGGGCAGTGGTTCTGGTCAAGGGCAGTAGCTGCCAAGGGAGGGAGGGAGGGGAACACGGCTTGTATCTCCCTTGCCTAGACTCTTCAATCCTCTCCCTATGGCAAAGCACACATCCTGCTGGTCCGGACCAACCATGGGCACTTTTAACTCTCCCCAGAGGGAGCAACAATAGCACAAAAGTTAGAGGGTTTGATTCCTGTCTGCCCGCAACAGGTGCATGCTCCTGCCGTGTTTCAACAGGTACATGGGCAGGGGAGAAGCACAGTTTGGGTGCCCAGCACATGCAAGGGGAAGGCTCCCACCAGCCCAACAAAATGCCTCAGGGTGACAATCACATTTCCCTAATGAACACAAGCAAGCAGAGGCTGGGCTGAACTCACCACAGGGGTTTCCAGACACCAATCTTCCCATGTCTGACCGGGCTGGAGAGTGGCCCTGTGTTCGTGACACACCATGGATGTGGAAAGTGACACACAAAGTAGGAATCCTAAGTGCACTGCATTTCTGGGAACTTCAGCTAAGTTACAACCAAGGTTTTCCCCTGTACTTTTGCTTTAAGAGTGACAAGAGTGCCCTCTTGTGGGAGAGGAAGTGCCCAACAGCGCAGGATTGGTCCTTGCTCTCTCTTTTCTCCTTTTTGTAATGTTGGTGGTGTTCCAGAATTGTCCATAAAAGTACATGAAAATTCTGGGGTAAATGGACAGACCCACTGCCAGGCTGAGTGCACTTCTCTCGTGATCACCATCTGCCTGGGTTGATAGCTCATCCTCCTCACTCCTGACCACAGGCCACAGTGCTGACATCCCATGAACTGCTCAGGAGGACCAAGCCAATTCTTTCAACCAGGAGGAAAAGTCTTAAAGAACACACCAAAATAGGAAAAGTTGCCCATTTTTAAAGGGCTCAAATAGGGAAATTTCTTAAACCTGGAAGCCAAGAGTATCACTGCAGATGGAAAAGAATGAGAAGGGGCTCAGAGGCAATGGCCTGACACATTCTATGACTAATTGTCCCCTGTCTGGGCCACCTAATTAGAAAGTAAGGACAAATCAATCAAAGCCATGATCATTACTTAAAAGAAAACTGAGTTATTGTTTAAAAGGACAACATGGGACAAGTTATATCAACAACAAAACACAGAAAAGGCTAACTCGGGAGAGCAAGCAGTAAACTCCTTTAACTGAACCGCTTTACTGAAATGCTGGGCAGCCTTAGATGTAATTTACATGATGGCAGTGAGCCTAGTCTGGAGCAGCTCTCAGAGTTGGTCCATCTCCCCAGGGGCTCATGGGTACTCTCCAACCAGCCTACAGGTTTACAGAGAAGCCTTAAGGTAAAATCAAAGGAGGCCTTGGCTTAGCTGAGGTCATCCTGCAAGCAAAAGGAAAAGGCAGGAGATAACATCTTGTCCCTTAAGAACAGACAACAGCAGATGACATGTAAATAGGCAATAGGCACTAGAAAAATATTCAATGAATAGCAACAATATTCAAAGAAATGCAAAGCAAGGATGTTGTGTCATTTTCCACCTATCAGAAGGAAAAATGAAAAAGCCTAATGCATTTATTACTGAAGATCATCTGAGGAAAGACATATCAGAAACCACTAAAAAATGGTCTTCCCATTTCTGGAAGCCAGATAAATCCAATGCCCAAGGCATATCCAGGGCAGGCATTTGGCCTCCGTGGTTAAGCTGCTACTTGGGATGCTCACATTCCATATCTAAATGCCTGGCTGGGTTGCAGTCCTGCCTTCAGCTCCTTACTCCGGCTTCCTGCTAATGCACACTCTGCGTGGCAGGTGACTGCTCAAGTCACTGGGTCCCTGCCACTCACACAGGAGTCCTGGAGAGAGTTCCCAGTTCCTGGCTTCAGCGCAGCCCAGCCCCAGCTGTTGCAGATACTGGGGGAATGAATCTGTCTGCCTGTTTCTGTCTCCCTGCCTCTCAATTAAATAAAAAAATTTAATCTGTGAATCTTAAAACTTGGCAATTTCCTCTGAAAATTCTAAAAGTAAGACTTTGATAACCTTTAATTCTATGAGTATGTGAATGACCACATAGGAGGATCTAAACCTTTCGCTTCAGATAAGTAAGAAAATGAAGACAGAATTCAACAGCAAAAACACATGTAAGAACTGGGAGAAGTTTTGATGGAACCTCGTACCATTGCTCCACCTCTCCAGTGGACATGATCTATAGTCAACCCCATGACTGGACACCTTGGCTCCTGGGGTCAAAATGACTTGTCAGGCATCTAGGTAGTCAGGGGAGTTCAGAATCCTACACAAGCACTTTATTTCCAATTTAAACATTTACAGTCTACAGGGCACTTGTGTTTCTGCCAGGAAGACACAGTCTATATCCCGACATGTGTCCTTAGCACAAGCTCCCACAGACACCTCCTGATGAACATTGCAAAGGCCTGTGGGCATCTCAGACTCGAGCAGGTCCCCCCGAACCTTTTACCTGAAGGAGCTGTGCAAACACCACATGCAGTCACACATCTCACCACTCCCCTGGTGGCACATGCTTACTCTTAGCTTCTCTGTGATAACTGCCTCCTCTGCACCTTAAATAATCTGGACAGCAGCGAGCCACTGCTGAGATGGTGGCTGTCAGACTCTTCCAGAATGGATCAGCAGTGTCCTTGGAAAAGCAAGAAGCCAGAAGCCCTAGTAAACACATAAGACGTGACCAGGACAAAAAAGACATGAATAATAAATGCCTTAAAATAGGATCTTCCTGGGAGACTTTATTTACACACTCAGCCATTTTTGCTTTCCCCAACTCTCAAAGAAGATTGAATTCTTTTGACAACTTTTCACTCAAAAAAAGACTGAGGAATCCGTGGTGGAAAAGGAAATATTGTTCCATGAATCAGGTATAGTGTGCCTAATAAATCACCACAAATCTCAGTTTCTGCCTTGAGTAGCCCAGTGGAGAGAACACTGAAGCAGGAGTTAGGAAGCCTGGATTCTTGCCTAATTCTCACGAACCACTTCTGTGATCAGGGGTCTCAGATGCATTTCTGAGTTTGGATTCATTCCCTGCAGAGAAAATGTAGGTGCCTGTGAATTAATTATACAGTGAGCATGAGGCAAGGCATGCAGCAGAGCTCTCCATGATCCACTCACATAACCTTGACCTTTATAATGACAGAGCCCACCAGTCTCACCTCTCATTATTAGAGTCTGCCAGGTCAGAAGACCCCTCATCTCTCATGTGGGACAACATAGGGGCACTGTGCTACATTATTCCCAGAGGAACCGAGTTGTTCTCAAGGATCGCTTGATAACACATCCCTGGCCTCTTCTCTCCACTATCTCATTCCCCACTCTGGGATCATCTCCCACGTAAACTTCACACTGAAATCTCTGCCTCAGGTTCTGCTTTTGTAGACACTCAACCTAATACAGGACCTTCCATGCCTTTCTAGCAGGAACAAAGTCTTATCAAATACCCATCCTTAAATTTACTTATTTCCTTTCTTATTCATTGGACAGGCAGAGAGAAAGAGAGGGAGAGAGGGTGAGAAAGAGAATATCATCTCCCAAATGTTTACAACATCTAGGTTGTAAACAATTCAATGTCTAGCCAGACATTGAATCCAGGTCTCCCATGAGGGTGGCAGGGACCCAAGTACTTGAGCCTTTACCTGTTGCCTCCCAGGGTGTGCATTAGCAGGAAGCTGAAATCAGGAGCAGAGCCAAGACTCAAATCCATGCACCTGATTTGGGATGGGGCCACCTCAAGCAGTGTCTCAACCACCGTACGAAACACCCACCCTGTCCTTCTATCTTTAATGCATCCTTGTGATATATGAAGCAGAGAATTTTCCCCAGGGCTGCATACTTCTGAAAGTGACAAAACCTGATTTTACTATATCCCAACATCTCAAGGCAGTTCCAGTTGCTAATCCTGATTCTCAGTGAGTCGCACCACGAAACCACCTTAAGGCAGGGGACCCAAAAACACACCTCCTTCCTCCTCATCAGAAGCTAAGGGCCTCTACACCCACTTCCTTGGTTCTCTGTTCCTTCTATGTTGCAGACTATTCATGTGCTAGTTCCCTCTTTGTTTGTTTGTTTAAATATTTATTTTACCTATTTGAAAGAGTTACAGAGAGACACAGAGAGAGAGAGAGAAGTCTTCCATCCACCGGTTCATGCCCCAGGTGGCCGCAATGGCCGGAGCTGAGCCAATCCGAAGCCAGGAGCTTCTTCCAGGTCTTCCACGGTGGGTACAGGGGCCCAAGGACTTGGGCCATCTTCTACTGCTTCCCCAGGCCATAGCAGAGAGCTGGATTGGAAGAGGAGCAGCCAGGTCTCAAACCAGCGCCCATACGGGATGCCAGCACTTCAGGCCAGGGCTTTAACCCACTGCGCCACAGTGCCGGCCCCAACTAGTTCACTCTTAAATGGCAGTTTTGTCTCAGGATTTGGAGCCCAACTATAGCTTTTCAGAATCCAAGTGGTTGAAATTTCAGAGTTGCAGCCTGATTTTAACAATGGTGCCAAATACTCACCTTCACTGAGACCCAGACAATCCCTGGCCTGACAGATACAGGCTTGACTGCAGCAAAGATTTGATGAAATAGCCACTCTCTGGTCCCCTCCCTGTTGTAGACACAGGCTGCCACTAAGTCACCCCAGGAGAAATCTCAGCATCTGTCTGAGGTGCTATGATGATCATGGTCCAGACAAAACATAGGTGGAATGCATATTGTCTACTCACACATTTGGCAAGGCTCCCCCGTGTCCTCTCATTGCACAAGCCACACTCAGATGGAATCTACTGGACAGCATGCAACAGAAAACCGGAGCAAGCCACAGAAAATCAGAAGACACCAAAGGGAAGGACGTGATGAAGGGGGAAATGTCAAGGAAAGTCCACAGCAGAAGATTTGAATGATGGGAAGGAAAAAGGCAATTAGGAGAGAATGGTCTACCAGACGGAGACAGGATGAAACCTTGCCCCACTCATGGATTTCACATCTCAACCAGCCTGATGAGCTTGATTTATCACAGTTGGCCCTACTTGACACCATTAAAGAAGAGAGAACAAAAGAGAGAAGGTTAAAGAGGAAAGTTGAGGTCAACTTGAAAGAACTGTGCCTTTCACACCAAAGCACTCAACGTAAAAGCCAGCCCACCAGGGCCATGATTGTTGAAGATGCCCTTAACAGGAAACACAAAGAGGCTCTTAAATGGGGAATGTAAAAAGAAGTGTAGGATCTGCAGCACAACAAGCATTAGAGATGACCTAGCTCAGTCTCCCTGTCCTACAGGGAAGGAAATGCTTTACCTGTCACACTGTCAGCACACAGAGGAGCTCAGTCTTGTTCTCCTGAGAAGAGCTCTTGCTGGACCACTGCCCTCCTAGGAAGAGCAGGCTCAGGCTAACCCTATGTTCTAAGAAGGTTCCATGTATGATGACATTCCCATATCATTTAGGAATGTCACTCAACATAGCAAGCAACTCCTAGAACTACCTTAGGATCCAGCAACCCCACCTCTGGGAATTTATCCAAAGGAATGAATTCAGTGTCTCGAGGAGTCATCTGCAACCCCATGATCATTGCAGCATTATCCATAATAGCCAATATTTGGAACCGACCTAAGTGTCCATGAACAGATGAATGCAGAAAGAAAGTGTAATATGGGAGTAGACATTTGGCACAGTGATTAAGATGTTGCTTGGAACACCTGCTTCCCAGATCAGAGTACCTGTGGTTGAATCCAGGCTCTGTTTCCATTCCAGCTTCCTACTAATGCATATCCTGGGAGGCAGCTGTGATGGCTTAAGTACTTTCTAAGAACCTTCTGAAGTAACCTAGTGGTTAATTATTCTGATTCTGGTAATCATCATGCAATGAATTTGTATACCTATATCAAAACATCATGCTGTATATCAATACATACAATTTCTACCTGTCCACTGTACCTCAATGAAGCTCAGTGAATGTATCCTAAGGTGCCTCCTTTGCTTACAGGTCTGCTTATAGATGAATAGGAAGTGTCAGGCTCCCCAGGGATGTGTTCTTTCCCACAGCATTGCAGAGAGTAATCTTCGTGCACAGACTTTTCTTCAAAGGGCCAGACATGGCAAACCAACCATGAGCTCAGAACTTACTCTTAGTTGAATGGCTTGTTAAGGCAAAACCCCACATGTTTGCCTTTCAAACAAAAGTGATTTGACCACTATGTGCTAGGCACACAAAGATGAAAAAAGATTTAAGGGGAGGATGTTGTGGCCTACTGGGTTAAGCTGTCACATGAGACACCTGTATTCCAGATTAGAATGCTGGTTCAAGCCCTGGCTTCTGAACTAGCTTCAAACTAATGCATCCTTGGAAGCCAGAAGATAGTGGTCTAAGCACTTGGCTCTTGACACCCACGTGGGAAATCCAGATGGTGTTCTAGGTTTGTGCCTTCAGTCTGGCCCAGTGCTGGATACTGCAGCTATCTGAGCAGTGAACCAACAGATGGAAGATCTCTTGATCTCTCTCTCTCTCTCACTAACCCTCTCTTTCTCTCAATCTCTCACTATCTCATTCTCTCACTCTCCCTCTACTCTGGCTTCCAAAGAAATAAATATTTTTGAAAGGGAAAATGTTTCAATCCTAAGATGCCACATACCAGGAAAGCAAAGCAACAGCAGCACTGGCAACTGTTTGGTCATTGAGAGAGGAATTACCAGGTACTATATACTCCAAGGTTTATGTGAATTATCAGCTGATTCTTGCAAGAACACTATGAGGCAGGCATTGTTATCCCCATTTCATGGATAAAGACACTGAGGCTTAGAAAAGTGAGTTGATTAAACTATGATTACACACTAGTAAATGAAGAAGCTAGGGATAAAACTCAACTCTGCCTGATTCCAAGCCTTTGCTATATTTCCTCCAAAATAAAAACATACTTTAATTCATTTAGATAATCCCCATCTTGGAATAGAAAAAACTTCAAGTAGTTATATATAAATACACAGAAAAGCTGTATGAGAAATGGCTTGGTGGGTTAGGAAGGGTTTTTAAAAGGGAGGACAAACTTCGACTTGACCTCCCTGAGCTCCCTTGGGGACAGGAGCAATGCCATGAAGAAACAGAAAGACTGTTCTGTGGCTGGATGGAAACCCAGTGTCAGCAGCCTCAGGACATGCAGGAGGCCTGGGCTTGCACAATGAGCACGGCCCCTTCCCAGCGTTGTTTATACATTGTGGGGAGGATCTGAATTCTCTCAGAAGAAAGAGAGGGGAAGCAAAGAATAAGGACAGAGAAACAAAGATATTAGGAGAAAAGCCTGATAATGTTGCCTTCAAGTGGGCATCCTATTTGCCCAAGACAGGAAAACAGAGAAATGTGAAAATGAGACACAACAAGAATATAAAACCCTCCAGTCCCTCACAGCCCTCTTATCTGAGGTCTTAGACCATTCTCCCCTAACAAACACAATGACCAGTCAAAATGTTTGCAACAGAGCTTTGTTACATGTCAAGGAAATGTCTTGCAGGGAAAAAGAGCCCTTGGAGAAATAACAATTCCCAATAGCAGCTCTTGAGGGCATCGAGCGTTCATCTGAAGGGCTCAAGGGAAGAAGCAGATGCATGGAGAATCCTGAAGCAGTGTGTGCTACACCGACCAAGACAAAGGTGGTCACTCGACAGGAAGTCCAGTGTTGGGTTTGTTCCATTCATTATAACATAACTGAGCATATTCTACAGTGATGTAAGAGGCCAGAATGAATATCCTATTATATTTTTTCAGCTTAAAAGTCCGAGACAGACTAGAACTTCCAGATAAGATGAGTGTAAACAGTAACATTCCAAAGACAGGGCCCCATACCCAAAGGGTTATGATTCAAGAAGACTTGAAGAAATGCAACTTGGAAAGTTAGATTCTGAGTGTGTAGAAATGGCAGATTGAGACTGAGGTCTAAAAAAAAGAGTGGACAAAGGCAAGGAAACAGTAGGGACTAAACACAGAACACAGGCAGGAGAGAAATGGAGAAAGCTCACTCATTTATTCAACCTATAGTTGAAACACTTGCTGAGCATCTACTATCTGCTATTGCTATATGTGCTTGGGATGCAGCTTGAACAAAACAACCATCACAATCCTGTGCAGCTTATGTTCCAGCTGAAGACAGATAGACAATAAACAAAATAAATACGTAAGTGGTACTAGGAAGGATAGCAGAGACTTTATCCCTATAAAGAAAAAAAAAAAACAGGCACAGGGGAGAAGATCAAATGTTGAGGGAGCAGGAAGTATAGTTGCAAACCAATGGGTTTAAGAACACACAGGAGCCGGCGCCGTGGCTCACTAGGCTAATCCTCTGCCTTGTGGCACCGGCACACCGGGGTCTAGTCCCAGTCAGGGCGCCGGATTCTGTCCCGGTTGCCCCTCTTCCAGGCCAGCTCTCTGCTGTGGCCAGGGAGTGCAGTGGAGGATGGCCCAAGTGCTTGGGCCCTGCACCCCATGGGAGACCAGGAGAAGTACCTGGCTCCTGGCTCCTGCCATCGGATTAGCACGGTGCACCGGCCGCAGCACACTGGCTGCGGCGGCTATTGGAGGGTGAACCAACGGCAAAGGAAGCCCTTTCTCTCTGTCTCTCTCTCTCACTGTCCACTCTGCCTGTCAAAAACAAACAAACAAACAAACAAAAAACAAAAACAAAAAACAAAAACAAACAAAAAAACCACAGGGACTTGAATATCAGTCCCTGAACTTGATTTCACAGACAGCAAAGAACCAAAGGAGCTTTTCTGAGCAAATGCTCATAAAAGGCTTGGCAGTAAATATGAGCGATCAGAGAAGTGAGCTATTGGTGATGATGTTTAATTCAGGATGGACTTCAGGATGCTCCATTTGCAGTAGCATGTGCAATTGCTAGGCACAGTACAGGATGGAGGCATGTGGGAGGGACACCAAGGAGGGGGCTGGCAATGCATTTCATCCAACATTGGTCTTGCTAGATACTTCCCAAAAACATTCTACCGGAAATAAATCTGGGAGTGAGACAACCACCCAGCCTCCTCCTGGCAGCCTGTAAAAGGTTCTGATTTGTTTTGTAGTTAAACCAACAAACAAAACCACATTTAACTCTGTCTAAATCAGCATTTTTCACTCTTTCCTGACCAATTAATTTGTTAAGGGGTGGGGAGAGGCAGAATACCTATTAAAACTTGGCAGGACAAACTCTGAAATGCTGATCAAGAGGGAAAGTAATAAAACCCTGTAAATTGGAAAGAGAGAATGGATGTGAGAGAGAGGAAACTGAATGGCAGGCTTTGGCAGCCACTTGATGGGGAGTGTGGGCAGTAGCACGAGGGAGGGTCTGGGAGGCACGATCAAAGTCACAGAGGACAGAGGACGCCAGGGTGCCATGATCAGAGTCTTCAAGGACATCACCAGGAGTGGAGCCCCCTTCATGAGCGGCACAATCAACGCCACCCGACTTCTGAATGCCCACCATCTGACAGCGAAGAAAACAAGGAACTAAGAAAGGGATAACCTCCCTTTCATAAAAACAGAGAAGTCAAGGCAGATACCCTTCAGAATCACACCTGCCATCAATCTGGAAGGGCTGGAGAAGGGCGGTGAGTTTTGAAGAAGCAAGAAAAGGAGAAAGTGTTGTTTAGAATTAAGCCTCGTTTAATCAGGCTTGGACTATAAAGAACATCTTCACTCATTAATCTTGAAAAGCACGTCCTGTCCACTCACAGACATACCTAACTCGAGCGGCTCTTTCCCTGGGCTGTTGAGCAGACTGTCTGTAATTATTAAGTCACCTTTAAACCTTCTGCAGGGCCTTAAGTTTTAACAAAGCAAAGCCCCAGTAAGCCAGTTATGTTTGCCAAATTGTCTCAGGAAGAGGCCCAGATTTTAAATATCACCAACTAATTGGAGAACAAATTTGTCAATTACTCATTAAAAAAAAAACTTAGAAAAACACATAAAATTTCTTTACTGAGCGCACTATTCAGGAAAGCCATTGAGAAAGCAGAAGATAGCTAATGCACATTAAAATGTTCAAGCCTATATTAAACTGCCATGGAAATTCATATTTACCTAATTTTTCAACACACATGGAATTGCTGCTCCTACTCAAATGCCATCCGCTCTGCCAGGGCATGACGGCAGCATGAATGTAGATCTATCTGTTTAAACAGCCAAGCAGCCCTGACTCAGAAGAGAGGTTCAAGTAAATGAATGGGAAATAAAAATCAGCCACACACCTGTGCAGTATTGTGACCCAGGAGTCTTCAATAGGCTGGTGATTCTCTCTTTAAGGATTTATTTATTTGTTTGAAAGGCAGAGTGACAGAAGAGAGAGAGAGAGAGAGAGATTTTCCATCTGCTGGTTCATTCCTCAAATGGCCTAAACAGCCGAGGCCAAGCCAGGCTGAAGTCAGGAGGAGCCAGGAACTCCATCTGGGTCTCCCATGTGGGTGCAGGGGCCCAAGCACAGGGGCCATTATCTGTTGCTTTCTCAGGTGCATTAGTAGGGAGCTGGATCAGAAGCACAGCAGCCAGGACTTGAACTGGAGCTCATATGGGATGCAGCATCATAAGCAGCAGCTCAACCCACTGTGCCACAATGCTGGTCCCAGGCTGGTGCTTCTCACACAGCACCTGCACAGGAAACATGTGAGGAGCTTGTTAAGATTCAGATGCAGGGGACCAGTGCTGTGGCACAGTGAGTTAAGCTGCTGCTTGCAAGGCCAGCAACACATACCGGAGTGCCAATTAGAGTTCTGGCTGCTCCAATCAGAACCAGGGTACCGAAGATCTCTTTGTCTCTCAGTCTCTCCCTCTTCTCTGTCACTTTTCCTTTCAAGTAAATCTTTAAAAAGAGAGAGCGAGAGCACACACAAGAGAATCATCAGCCTATTAAAGATTTCTGGGTCAAAATACTACACAGGTATGTGGCTCTTCAAAATTAATTAATTAATTATAATCAATCTTTTAAAACGTTCACATGCAGATTCAATAAGACTGAGATGGGGCCAACACATTCCAATACTTACTGCACTCCTACAAAGGGCTAGGGACTATGAATATAAAAATGTAAATGATATGCTCCATGGCTACATTTCTGACAGGCGTCTTGCCAATGCCCATGCTACTGGTTCATGCCTTGTAGTTTGAGTAGCAAAGCCATAGATCATCTTCCAGAGCTGAGGGGAGTCAATGGGGTTTGTTGAATGAGGCTGGGTGATAGGGATTGAGTTGTTTTAGTTTGCCTGGTGATTTCTGCCGAATTTTCTGGAAAAGCATTACCACCCCTTTTGTCTGTCTAGGAAGACTTGAAAGCTCAGGTTACAAAGTCTTATTGCAAATTGTGGAAGAATAAATATTAAGAGAAATGAGAAATTGTAATAACAGTGTGAGGCTGGTGAAAGAATCTCTACTCCGAGCTGTTAATAATAATAAAGAGGACTATTCTTAGGAGAGTCTGTGATGAGATTCAGGTTTTGGGTGTTTTATATATGCCTAGCTAACTCTGAGGACCATACAAGTTGTGAAGAAGCTATGCAAAATAACCATCCTCACTTCTGCAATAAAGAAACTGGGAACTCAGATTATGCTCAAGCCCACCTGACTCACAAGAGTGCTAAGACACAAACCCAGGAAACCTTCTGATTCCAAGAAAAAGGTCCTTTCCTCTGAACTACACAACTTGTCAACAGTGGTTCCCAAAGCACTGATAACCAGTGTTTGAGAAAGTCACAGAAGCTGTCAGGCTCCAGGACACAACACTCCTCAATGTCAAATCTTCAAGAAAGGAAGCTACCAAACAAGAGATGAGTTTGCTTAACAAAACCAGGGCCTAGGGTGTAGGAGAAGGACGTGGCGGAGCATTGTGTTTATTGAAAGACATGGCAAGAATTAGGAGCTAGCTCGGGCCCAGGGTCCATCGCCACCCCCAGATGGAACCAGGGCAGGCAACCCAGGCTCTGAAATCCAAGCTCTTGCTGGGTGATTAAACAAATGAATGAAATATGAACAAGCCAGCACAGTCCAACATTTACCGAGCTCCTACTAGGGGTAGGAACTATGGAGGTAAAGAGTAGGAAGATATGGATCCTGGCTGCAAGTGGCCAGCATCTGGGTCTTCATTAATCATTTGGAATGTAGTTATGTTTCTTGCTGATGTGACACCTAATGTTCTGGTTACTCCTTCCTCCTTCCCATCCTTGGCCTCAAAGAGAGCGCACATTCCTGATCTTGGACCTGGCCCTTTCCTCTCTCCACTGAGGCCAAGCGGCAGGCTTTCCCATCCTCCTACTCTGCTGCATCCCAGCCCACGTTCCAGAGTAGTGAAGTGGGGAACATGGGGGCTCCGGAGTTTGGAAGACCTCATTCACATACTGAGTCCTGCCGCATGCTCTCTGCTCCTCTCAGTACTTAACAGCTGCAAACTCCGGTGGTCCTCACAGCACCCGTGTGTGGTGGCATCAGACCATTTCACAGATGGGAAGACTGTGGCCCACAAAGATAGTGACTGGCCCAAAGTCAGTCAGTTAGAAAGTGGCCACATGGGTATGTAACCCAGGCAGTGGGGCTCTCCGTAACCGCACGCTGCCTTTCAACAAGGAGGCCTCAACAGACCCAGCTGCCTCATCCAAGAATGGGAACCCCCAGCGTCCCTCACAGGCACATGCAGGCAGCCACGGGCTTCAGGGCTTCTTTCTTTGCAAACCAAGGCTTAGACTGCTATTGACAGCAATTCTCTCCCCCAAAGTCTTTATCTCAGCATGGCAGCAGGTCGAAGAATAATTTATTGAATCGCTTGGAAACTGTTTGTAGAATATGTAGTGGCAAGGTTGTTATTATATTCTAAGAACCATTCAGTTGATTTGTTTTTAAGTTTCAGGTTCTTTAAATGTTTTCAAATGTTTTAAGTTCTCTTTCAGGGTACATCATTTTTGGAGAGGGGACCACTTGAGGAAAAATGGGTACCATGAGCTTATCTATACCAGCATGAGCCCTGAACATCCCATTTCAAATAGCACACACGAACAGGCTATATACCTACACACATATTCACACAGCTTGGCGGGAAGTCCAGACTGGGTCCTGGGTGAGCACCTTTGTGATCACCTAAGACAGTTTTGACAAATGAGTTTGCTAACAAGAATGTCACATAACCAGAGAGGAATCGCATGTTCTTTCAGCACTATAAAAATTCTCTTCCCTTTAAGGACAGAAGACAAGTTAGCGGTAAGCAGATTACTTTTTAAATAAATCCAAAGTTAGTTTTAAAGCTTTTACTGCCAAGATCCATTTCATTAAGTGCAAAAATAGGTTTCCTCTCACCGCTCAAAAAGCCTGCCACCAGGGTAAACAGGATAAGTTCAATTTTCCTAAAAATTGGTTTTTTAAAAAAATCACTCTATCACTAGCTTAGACCTCTAATTTCCTTTGATAAGAAAGTAATCCCTCCGTCCGTCCTCTCTCTCTGGCTGCTGGCCAACATTTTCAAGCAGAACAAAGTCAAAGAAATAAAAGACATGGTGTACCCAGATCTAATCCTCCATGTGAACTGACCCGGTGTGGCTCAGAGCAATGTGATCCTGTAGCAGATGCAAAATTTAGAAGAAAAAGAGGCAGGCATTCAAGACGGTGAAGGGCGGCCTCTTCCAGCAAGTTCTCACCAGAGAGCTACAGCTGGCTAACCATCACTGGCTGACAAGGTCTAAAACATGATTCTTCAATGTCTTTCCAAAGTCTCAGATAAGGTATTTAAGATCTTTCCATTTTTATTCCCATCACAAGCACCTCACAGTAGCACAGAGAGCTAATTGTCTCCTTTTGTGTCTCTAGCAACAGATGTCCCCTCCCTACCCAGCCACAGGCCCAGTGCTGTCCCTCCTTGCAGCTAGGTGTGACAAAACATCTTAATTCTGGCAGGTGGCAGGTGTGACAAGTCCAGGGTGAGAGGGTTGAAGTCTAACCTCAAGCTTCAACATTAAAAGGCTGTCTTCCCTGCCCTTTGCCCCTTGACCTCAGCCCCCTACTCCTGCTCCCTGCCTTCTGCCCCAGCTAGTGGTGGCTAAGGGAACCCAGCTGTGACTGTGAGGACATGGACAACACTCTAGCAGATGTTGTAGCACCAAGACAAATAAGGCCTGGGTCCCTGGAAGACACCATGGAGGACAGCCAACTATGCTTTCTGGACACACAGCCACATCTACTCTGTCATAGGAAAGAGAAACAAAATTCTATTTTATTTAAGCCACTGATGTTTAAAATCTCTTTGTTACAACAGCTTTGTCTCCTCCTCAATAAATTCTCTCACCCTTGACTCCTGTCTCAACAAAGGGGGAATCTCCCCACTCTTCCCAGCATCCCTCCTGCCTCCCTGTCTTAGCTTTGGGGGAAAACAGTTTTCTGCTGGATATCCCCTTCCAAACTTAACACTCCTTTCCCCAAGACCCAGGACCCTCCTCCCTCTCCTCTAAACAATCTCCCACTTACTGAATCCTCTTTCTCGGGGTTCTGTTGCCAATTTGCTCTGCAGCTCTGGCAAATAACCAGGAGTTGATGAGCACAGGACTCTAATTGTTCTGTGAGTATCTCCTTCCTACCTTCACAGGAACGCAGTGCAACACATCGGAAAAGTTTATGACCAAGGCAGGAGTCCTGGTTGAATCCCAACTCCAGAGCTTACTGGCAGCCTGAAATTGGGCAGCCTGCCGAGCTGCTCCTGC
This sequence comes from Oryctolagus cuniculus, assembly GCF_964237555.1. Lineage (NCBI taxonomy): Eukaryota > Metazoa > Chordata > Mammalia > Lagomorpha > Leporidae > Oryctolagus > Oryctolagus cuniculus. The sequence goes on from NC_091438.1 coordinate 95,830,565, forward strand.
AGCTCTGCCCTTCCTTACTCCTAAGTCTGGGGTGAAGTGTCAGAAGGACATGCTGACAGACCCGCTGGGATGAAACTGCTCAGTCCATTTTGCGGATTCCTGTCATTTCCATGGGAGGGGCTGTATGTGTAACTTACTATAAAATTTTGTTATCAATCTGAATATAAAACATGGGTTTTAATGAATTCCTTAAAAGGCAATATTCCCATGTGTTTCCTTTGGTTTTGCCATGAGTAAACATGGTGTGGACCATCCATATAAAAACAAGATTTAGGCTTTCACACACTGTTTTCTTTAAGATTTATTTATTTTTATTTGAAAGCATTACAGACACACATACACATACACATACACATACACATACACATACACATACACATACACATACACATACACAGAGAGAGAGAGAGAGTTCTGCAACCCAAATGGCCGCAATGGCTGAGGTTGTACCAGACCAAAACCAGGAGCCAGAAGCTTCATCTGGATTTCTCACATGGGTGGCAAGGGCCCAAGCACTTAGACCATCCTCCCCTGTTTTTTTCCCAGGTGTATTAGCAGAAGCCTGGATCAGAGTAGAACAGCTAGGATATGAACTGGCACCCATGTGGGATTCCAGCAATGCAGACGGCGGCTTTATCGAATATGCCACGGTGCAGTCTCTTTCACACTCTTTTTAATCAAAAAAAAAAAAAAAAAAAAAAAGGCATGCTACCTTTTGTTGGATTTTGACTCTCCTCCACCAACCTGGATTCTCTGAGTTCAAATGACTGAGTTCAGGTGTTACAGGATTCTTGTGGCCCTGGGAGATGGGGCTTGCTTCAGTCTAAGTTGAGCATGCTGTCCACTGACCTCAGCCTGACCCAGAGCAGATGAACACCTAAGCTCACTGCTTTTCTGGGTTCTAGATAAGAAGAGCCCTCTCTAATCTGGAAATGGGAACACCTCTCAGAACTAGTGTCCACCGCAAAAGTCTCTGCGTATGCAGGTTGTTATAATTCAGCATCATGAAGTAGCCCGTGCTGACCAATTAAAAAAAAAAAGCATGTTTTAGGCCCTTAAGGTCTTCCACAAAGGACACAGGCCAGCACCCTGGGGCACTGGTAGAGGAAGTTGTCAAGGATATGCCAGCATGCAGTAAGTCTCTACGCTACTAAAAATGCCTTCTGCCCATCCCTATTTTGTCCAGATTAATTCAAGTCATGAATGATTTAGCAAATATTTATTGAGTATCTACTAGAGGCAAGTCACTGAACACACAGTAAGAAACAGGAAAATGCCCTTGTCTTTGAGGATTTCGCCATTCACCAGGAGAGGCAGAAATAAACAGGAAATTTCAATACAATCTGACAAACACTGTGCTAAAGGAAGTACAAAGATCAATAGGAATAGCTATAGATGAGGACAGAAAGATTCACAGGAGCCTTAGGGAACCAACTAACCTCCATTAGGCTCCACACACGTTCTGGAGCTGTCCATTTTCTTGCCCCTTATCTGGCAAAGAAAGGCCTACCTGTCTTGAGAGGTTTTACAAGGGCACTGAAGGCAAAAGGGTATGCGGGTATGAGTGTTAATGAAATACCTGTACATACCACAGTGTTAATGAAATATCTGTATATGCCATACAGGTAGAATGCAAAACTTTCTGCTCAAGTGATTTTGAAATCTATGCCCATGGAGCATGAGATTCATCTCTGTCACCACCAAAATCGGTAAGAACTGAAACAACAGACAACCAGGGGAAGCATCCGCTTCTGCAGTCAGAAAAGCAAAATCAGACCAATTGTACTGTTCAGCAGCCTCGATCTCATTGTGAGAGGCACCCTATGAATAAAGCAGTGACTGACAGATACATGTAATGTGAACACTGAGCAAAAGAGAGAAGAAGTGAAGAGGCACCGTTATCTTTTGGTCTTGTGACTGATTTTACTCCTCCCCAAGGCAGGTGAGGATGCAGACCTTATTCACAGATTCCTACTATGCCTTGTAATTCCTCAGTCACTGGGAAAAAGACATGCAAGGAATTTCCAAGTTACAATGTGAGATCGGATTTTACAAACGAGGAACCTGACTCAGAAACGGCAAGTGACTGCCCAAGTAGCAAAAGCATAACTAGAATTCAGACCCTAAACTTTCAGTCAAGTGTTTGTTCTATTAATCCATTCTCAGGCCAGAAACCCAAACTAGACAAGTAACTAATTGGTAAAAAATATGATTTTCTTGGAGGCCTTTGTCCTTTGAGATATCTCTCTCACTGTGAGAATCTATATTGTGGAAACACAGTTATCAAGACAAAAAGCAGTAGCTGTTTAAAACCATGTGGTGGGTTAAGCCACCACTTGCAGTGTTGGCATCCATATAGGCACCAGTTCGAGCCCTGGCTGCTCCACTTCTGATCCAGCTCCATACTAATGTGCTTGAGAAAGCAGCGGAGGATGGATCAAGTGCTTGGGCCTCTGTACCCACGTGGAAGACCCAGAAGCAGCTCCTGGTTCCTCAGCTTCAGCTTGGCTATTGCAGCCATCTGGGGAGTGAACCAGCAAATGAAAGATCTCTCTCCCTTCCCCTCTTTCTGTAACTCTATCAAATAAATTAAATAAATCTTTAAAAAAAAGGCCACTGTCAACATATGAACATTTTTCCCCAGGAAACAGTACATGTATGTGATGAGAATGTGTGTGTCTGGTTACAAGTGTAGGGGAGTATATGTGTATGTGTTTATGTGTATATGTGTATGTATATAACAGCATGTGAGTGCACACAGAGTGGCTTCAAAAAGCTTTTGGAGGGGTGTGCATTTAACCTAGCACTTAAAATGTGCATTTAGCCTGGCACTTAAAATGTTGGTTAACCTCCCTGTGCCCTCATATTGGGGTGCCTGAGTCCGGCTCTGCTCCTAATTCCAGTTTCCTGCTAATTCAAACACTGGGAGTCAGCAGTGATGGCTCAGGTAATTGGGTCCCTGCCAACAAGTGAGAGAGTTGGATGGGGTTCTGGCTCCTAGCATAGCCTAGACAAGCCTGGCCAGACCTGGCCTTTACAGGCATTTGGCATGCGAGCCAGAGGGTGGGAGATCTCTGTCTCTTTCTGCTCCACAAATTTAAGAAAGTTAGCATAAAATGGAATTAAATCACAAATGTTAATGCAAAAGTTTTGAAATCCATGCTTGGTTTTTTCATAATATGCATTTTCCATGAATTTTTTGAAGACCTTCCGAATGTGTGTCTAAGACTTGTGAATATGTGTACGTATACACGTGTGTGTGTGAGGGATTATTATGTGGATTTGTGTGTACAGGTGTGCATGTATATGCATGCACATGTTTGTGTTTATGTGACCAGACATAGACACCAGGGGTGTATATACATAAGCATTTTTTTTAAACTCTGCCATATATTCATGGGGGGAAGGGAGGAAAATTATATCTTTCAAAACTGTTTCTGGCTGCCTTTACAAAGCTATGCATCTGTCCCACTGAGGAGTTCACTGGACTGTCCTTCTCTGGCAGTCCTTTATTCGCTGTGTCCAGCAGATGGGAAGCCTGAAGAAGCACCAAGGGAGCTGTGCCCCTAAGTAGCCAGCTCTTCAGGAGGTGTCACTTCTCCCCCTCATCACACAAATCCTTGCTGAGCAGGGCAGTGACACTGCACGTGGAAGGCTGCTTTGATTTGCACACACAACATGGGGAGGTGTCCTTCAAGAGTGCTAGCATGGCTGTGATGCAGAGCACAGGAGCTCAGCATCCATCTCTGGCTGTGTGGCCAACGCTGCCTGTTTTAAAAATTGGTCCTGAATCCTGCATTTGTTAGAAATTCCCAGCTCCTCTCAAGCTCACCCCAGCCCGACTGGCAATGTCAGTGCTGTCCTTGGGAAGCAGCCACCTTCCGTGCTCAAGCAGCAGCTTGCACAAGGACACATCCCTCAGGACTCAGCAGCTCTGTCCCCTCACTGAAGCATTGAGTGGTTTGATGACCCTGTCTTTCTAAACAGCCAGACACCCACTCCTTAAGCCCTTCTGAAAACGACTTCACCTTTCTCAAGTCTTAGAGTGAAGGCTTGTTCTGGAGCTGATACAACAAAGGCACCTAGGTCACCTGAGCCATGCCAGTGGGGTCAAGAATTTGTGAATGGCTTTCCTGGGGCACCAGTGAATTCAGAGCCACAGCTGAAAACAAGGAGTTCATAGGCAAATAAATCACTTCCTGCTGAACCAGACAAGCACTTTGACTTTGAATAGGTAGGGATTGAACCCTCAAAAGGACTTCCAGCCTAGACAACCACCGTCTAGAAACCCACGGAGTTCACACAGACTCATTCCGTTTAAGGGCATGGCCACAAGTTAATGAGAAGGAAGGCCAGTAGCACCTTTTTCTTCAATACTGAAGACTACACATAAAAACTAATGATTATTCAATCAACATCCCCATTGAGTTGATGAGGGTGGGTGGGTGGGAGATTCTGCACGCTAGAAGTTTCTTCTACTTTGAGCAAAGCGTCCTGAACTTTCATTGCATTTGTCTGGATCCTATCGCCCTATTCCACGCTTCCTGACCACCATCACTTGACCAGCTGCCTCTACACTTTGTGAAACATCCTTATTTAGAGCAAGTTAAATAAAGCCTCTTGTCTACAAGCAATTGGCCACTGGATCCCAAGAACAACTCCAAACAGTGAGTCTATATACAGCTGATGGTGTCTAAAAAAGGAAGCAAGAACCTCTGAAAACACTTAGGCATCCCTGACAGACACTATATAATGGACAGGAACACTCCATAATTTGTTGCCAGGTAATCATTTTGTCTTTCAGTTGCATCATTTCTGTTACGCAGGCGCTATAGGAGAGCACAAGGCAGTGAAGCAGACTGAAAGTACACAGGCTGCAGGCAGGCAGACCTTGACCCCAATTCCTCCTCCACTATTCCCTTTCTCCAAACTTTTGACCAAGTTATTGATCCAATCCGGGTTCTGGTTTTCTTATAAAAGGACTGAGATAAAAGTATCAACTTTCTAAACTATGGGAAAGACTAAAGAAGCACCTAGATTGGACTCTGACACTGACACTGAGGAAATGATGTTAGAGCAGAAGGGCCATTTCTGAGGCCTATGTGTTTGGCAGACTTTGGAAAAAGCTTTCACTGAGAGGTCAGTGATAGCTGTAATTCCAAATCATCCAAACCAAGAGAGTGAAAAGAAAGAGAAAACTTTCCAACTATTTCAAGCCTTTTCTGAGCAACAGTGAGCTTCCCAGAATTGGCACGCACAAGAGATGCCATCTAAGTTTGGGGTCACATGGTGTCCCAGCTCTGATGCTCACCCAACTGTGAAAGCCATTTATTACAAGGCATCTTCTTGGGCCTGCTCATCTAAAGAGTATTATACACACACACACACACACACACACGTGTGTACACGCTCTTTGTTGATCAGTCCCCTTAGTGATTTTTATTCCCATGTGAAAACCAAGTAGGATAGAATTAGCTTAGGGATTCGTACATAGAATCACAGAAGTCACCAGATAATGAGATTAAGATTGAGTATTACAGACTGAAATTCAACATGACAGTTAATAAAAATTAAAATTAAATATTAAATTTGTTTATGTGCATATATGTATATATAATTAAATAAAAATTAAAATTACATATTATAGACTGAAAATTCAACATTAATTTCAACACTTGCACATCAGAAAGTCCTAGAAATGCATGTATTGTAAGCTGTACATCAAGGAACAAAGAGTTTATTGACAAGAAAGCTATTTCAGAGAAAGTTTGCCTCCCAACAGAAATAAATGCATTTAAAACAGCTATTGACCAGGTTTCTGCCATTTAGTAAACACTCCGAATTTGGTTTCTGGAAGTGCATCTATAAATGGCCTGTAGCTGTCTCTTTTTATTAGCTATTTACAACGAAGAGTATAAACTTCTAAAATAAAGCACCTGTGTTAAAATTCCACCGTGAGTCTGTTAGTGGTGAGTGCTGCTGCTTCCCAGCCCTGTGCAGCTGATTGTCAAAGATTGCACACGAGCAAGCACAAAAACCCGACTTCAGAGGGCACTCACTCTCATGAGCAGAAGTCTTTAGTAGTGGCAGAGTACAAAAGCCTGGAGTGTGCAATTGGGTCCCAGATTCAAGCACACAGCTGAGAGGGAGCCTTTCACAAGCCCTGCTGTGGGGCCCCTTCACCACAACACGTGGAGGGACACTTGTTGACACCTGGAATCAATAATGTATGCCCAAGATTACAGCGGAGTTCATGGGTAGAAACCTACGCCAGGAGGGAAAGCAATCACATCTTTACCCGTACATCCACGTACTGCATTGGCCTTGAGGACACAAGATCTCTGAATACAGGAATTCTGCCTTAGGCAGCAGTAGCTCCACCAAGAATGTCCTCCCGTGATGGTCAGCTCAGAGCATGGTGGAATTACATGGATATTTGATGGTCATTAAAATGCACAACTTCTGAAGTCATGCCTCAGTCAGATGATTTTTATTCTGGGCCTTATTAGCTCTATGATCCGACCAAGTGACATAAACATTCTGAGCCTTAGCTTCCTCAACTGCAAAACAGAGATAATAATGTCAACCTAATTAGAGCATTGAGCTAATTTCTATAAAACACCCAGCTCCATTTCTGTCACATCCATAGATAAGTATTTGATTCGTTTTTAAACAAGTTATGCAACACCATGAAAAATACTTAAATATAAAATCTTATAGCAAAACATTGATACAAGCACAGTTTTGTGCAATAAAATGAAAAATATATATATACACCATAGAACAGGAAGAAATGCACTCAAATCTTAGCCACGATACCTTTGAGTTGTGGGGTTATAAGTAAATTTTTTCTTCTTTTCCAAATTTTCTCTTCTTTTAAAGATCTATTTATGTGAAAGGAAGAGTTAGATATTCCTTCCGCTGGTTCGCTCCCAAAATGGCCACGATGGCCAGGGTTGGGCCAGGCCTCAGCCAGGAGCCAGGTGCTTCAATCAGGTTTCCAATGTGGGTGCAGGACTCCAAGCACTTGGGCCATCCTTCACTGCTTTTCCCGACACACTAGTAGGGAGCTGATCAGAAGTGCAGCAGCTGGAACTGAAACTGGTGCCCATATAAGATGCTGCTGGCATTGCAGATGGCAGCTCAACCCAGTTAGCCACAATGCCAGCCCCTCAAATTTTCCTTTAAGGAGAAAATGTTACTTTTATAATAGCAAAATTGTACAGCTTTAGTAACAAGTAGTTATTAAACCTGACTTTTTTTTTTTTTTTTTTTTTTTTGGACAGGCAGAATGGACAGTGAGAGAGAGAGACAGAGAGAAAGGTCTTCCTTTGCCGTTGGTTCACCCTCCAATGGCCGCCGCATCTGGCACGCTGCGGCCGGCGCACCACACTGATCCGATGGCAGGAGCCAGGTGCTTCTCCTGGTCTCCCATGGGGTGCAGGGCCCAAGCACTTGGGCCATCCTCCACTGCACTCCCAGGCCACAGCAGAGAGCTGGTCTGGAAGAGGGGCAACCGGGACAGAATCCGGCACCCCGACCGGGACTAGAACCCGATGTGCCGGCGCCACTAGGCAGAGGATTAGCCTATTGAGCCACGGCACCGGCTAAACCTGACTGTTCTTAAAGGACCATTTGTGTGAAGATACAGATATGGGCCATGATCCACTCTGCCAGTAGACAGTGAAGAGCAAATCACACAGTTGTTACACGTTACAGTCAAGGAGACCAAAACAAGAAACAAACCAACAATGGCCACCTCTGGATATCTAATATCAGGAGAAAGACATGAAGGAAATGGAAATTTTTTCCCTGAGCAGGAAGAAAAAGCCAAATCCTGCCTCCTACATGTCTCCCAAACCACGGATCAACCTTCAGCTGATACCACATTAGTCAGTTTTGTGTTATTATAACAGAATATTGAGGCAATAATTTTAAATAAAATAGATTTATTTAGTTCAACATTCTGGGGTTCAAGGGCATGGCACCGGCATCAGCTCAGTTCTAGGGAGGACCTCATGACTGCATCACATCATGGCAAGAGTGTATGATCTGAGGGACAGATCCCATCTCTAAACAGGAAGCCAGCATGTCACTGGGGGTCCCACAATCCCTTCTCAGGGCATGCTTCTAATCAACCTAAAGACCTCTCACTGGGCCACATCTGCTAGTAGTCCCACCTGCCAACACTGTCACAAACCATACACAAACCATGGCAGTTAATACAATAGATCCATAAATAGCATGACAGTCACAGAATTCCAGAGCTGGAGGAAAGTGTAAGAGTCATCTGTCTGATACCCTCATCTCACAGTCTAGGAGCTTCAGGCCCAGAAAAGCCGAATGACATTCTTGGTCTGGTCAATAATCAGGGTGCCAACCATGACTGTGAAATTGCTCAACTTCATGCAGTGGGGAGACAGCCATGAGCAAAGTCCCTATACTCTTGGAGGTTCTATAAGAGAGGAAAAGAAAGAAAGAAATGTATACATATAATGTTGGGGAAGCAGTCACTGTGCAATCTGTTTGCTATCTCAATCAGTGTGCAGGGCTCAGAACATTCCCTAATTCAGAGGCAGAGTGCCCAGCTACCCAAATCCATAGAAGATGCAGTGGGCAGAGGTCCATGGGCTCCTACTTCCAGTGGTTGATGTTGTATGCTCTCTGCCAGCCTCCACACACTAGGAACCCTCGCCTGGGATTAGTAGCTGGATCTTTCTTCTCAACAGTTTCTAACAATCAGCAGGTTTGCAAGGATCTTGACTGTAGCCTGGCAGAAATCAAGGGTTTATGGTTCTGTCACCAACCCCCTGTAAACTGACAGGCTAATGGAAATTCTGACCAGCCTCTGAATAAGCTGGGATAAATGGGATTTAACAAAACCCTCAGAACTGAAATGTATCAGGATGATAGGTCTTGGTAGAAACGTAGAATTTAGGACCCAAAAAGAGTATCTGCTGGTTGTTGCCACTTTGCTGTCTGTCCAAACAATTGGGATCTCAAGATACACAGACTAAAAATAAAACCTTCAGTAGGGAGCTCTGACCAGTGATGCTTGACTGCCAAATGAGAACCATTTTCATGCAAGGACAAAGCACCCATGGTATCACTAAAGATACAACTGTGGCATTGTGCTCATTCCCTAGGACTGAGAGCAGGAAACTGAGGGACAAATGTGGTCAGAAGCCAGGGGAGTCTTCTGCTGCCTGTTTGATGAGGGGTCTTAACAAGCCCCAATGTCTCAAGCATAAAGGCTAATTTGGGGAAGTTATCAAACAGCCCCGGACTGTAACACATGTCTGTCTGCATCAAATGGGACAACTGAGAGGACGTGACATGACAAATTGAAGCCACTGTTAGTTTGGAGGTCTGGGACACTGCCAGCACTGTGTCCCATTGCATGGGATTTTCCCAGAAGCAAGAACCCCTGGAAAATGGTTTAGGAAATCACTATAGCAATTAAGATAAAGGCCATGCATGCCTGGCTCTATGATCCTACCCTAGGATAGGACATGGCTGAAACCATCCTGTCCCATTCAGCCCTAGATGCCTTCAATAGGCAGAGGCCCCCACAGTGAAAGACTCTCTTGTCCCTTCTACTTTTCTCTGGGATTTTGGTGGTGGAGGCAGTAGACAAGCAGCACAAATTTGCATTGTGTAGAGGGGGGATGATAACCTGCAGAGCTGGATAAGAGACCTTAGAGGAAAACATCAGGGAAAATGGCCCCCAAAGGTAAAAGGGGAGACAACCAAAGAGGACAGAAACTATGTGCCCTGTAATAAGGTTATGGCTCCTGAAACATAAAACAGGTAAGACTGAGAAGATGGAAACCTCACCAAAGGCCTTCATCCATGGTATAAGCATGCTGTCCTCCCCGAGAAGTGCCTGAACTACCCTGCCATTTGTCATCATTGGGTAGGACAAGTCTCAGCACATGTTTTTCCCAAATATTATGTGGATTACACCTTGGTTGTGGGTCCCACGACCACAATGACTGGAGATGACTTGATGCAATCCTGGATATGCCCTGCAAAGCCAAAATCCCTTTCATCTTACAGCCCTGTCATGGTGACCTGGTCAACACATAACAATACAGGACCTCCTCAGGCTATCAGTGCAGCCACCTACCACACACCTCCACTGATACAGGTTCACACGCAGAACCATTCCTGTGTTGGCCACATTAATGTCATCTATAATATACATAGAAAGGCCCTCATATGAGTCAGACATTACTGACTCAAACTGGCACTTGAGGCAGAGATGGATGAGTAATTTCTTTCTTCAAGCCACAAGTGGAAATAGGCAGAGAAAACATGTAACTGGACTAGTCAGAATACAACTGCCACACCCTGGTTGGTTACTTGAACTCCCCCAGGATATGTGTTTTCCTGTATGCGTTCATGGGCCACAGAATGCCTTACCCCAGAGAAGGGTCTTGCTGTCTCAGAGTCCTTGGACCTGTTTTCCAAATGGTTGAAAAGACCCCACTCTACTGGTCCATCACAGGATAGCACCTGACACCCTTCTCAAGGACCAGCCTAACAGCTGTTCCAATTCAACTAGCCAAGAGCGTAGGCTTACATACCCTATAAAGATAATAGGAAACCTGTTTTTGACCACAGCAGATATAGCTAATGCTTCAGCCCACATAATTTAGAATCAACAGGGCTCACTGAACTGGCTAGCCAGGATGGTGATGGATAACCAGATCACCCTTGATTAGGCATTGGTAGAACAGGGTATCATGTGGGTTACTGCCAGCACTTCTTGGTATAAGTAATAAGGCAGACACACATAGAGAAAGAGAGAGAGAGAGAGAGAGAGAGAGAGAGAGAGAGAGAGAGAGAGAGAGAGAGAAAGTCTCCTATGTGCTGGTTCACTCCCCAAATACTTGCAGCAGGAGCCCAGAACACCATCTGAGTCTTCCACATGGGTGGGAGGGAACCAAATACTTGAGCTATCTGCTGCCTTCTCAGATGCATGTTAGTAGGAAGCTAGCTGAGAAGCAGTAGAACCAGGCACTCTGATGTAGGATGTGCACATCCCAAGAAGCAACTTAACTACTGTGCCAAATGCCCACCCTTGTAATAAACTATTCAGCGAAGATTATCTATCCTCAAGTAGGAGAGTTTTGTCTATACACCCACAGTTCCCAATATACTCTTTATTTGACCTGAGGGCTTTGGGCTGAAAACAATACTCCAGGAAGGTTTATTCCTCTTCCTTGGGCTGGTCCTGTTAGGAACTCTAACCAAGTGCTACCTGAATTGGGAATGGAAGCTCTATGCATATCATTCCCATACCATACTAAACTCAACTCTGTTTTCAGTGGTGAATATGGAAGCACTGAGTATGTGAGGTGGTTGTTGGCCCTACTGGGTGTCATAGGCTTTGTTTTCTTTTGTTCCTGGCACCATGATAAGCACAGCAGGTGGACTGTCAGGAAAGCAACCATTGCTAAACCTGTCACTCCTCCCTAGGACTGCCCAACTGATACCCTCGACTTGGAATCTTCCCTCATCAGGAACTGCCACTGGGCACCACGTCCTTCTTCCTTGTTAGGGAACTTCAATTCTTTGTAATGCAGAAGTGTGTGTATCATAGGGCACCTGGCCAGCCTCGCTTGCATATCTGGGGAGAGAACAAGATGTTCACATGCAGTAGAGAAGGTTGTATGCAGGCCACCATCCCATGGCAGCTCTCAGGAGGGACCTGCTAGCCATGGGAAACTGGTATACACTGTAGATGCTGATCTTGCTGCATTTTTTCTCCTTCCTAGGAATAAAGCTTTGTTCCCTGCAGTGACTTGTATGTTGAGTCTTCCTTGGTGGGTGCTCCCTACAGGAAATGCAGTTGGCTGAGGTCAGCAGACTTCCACTTCTAGTGGTTGGCCTATATTCTTCGCTATCTTTTGCGGGGTGGGAATCTTCACCTAGTATTGGTGGCAGTACATTCCTGGTTAACACCTGACATAATATCAGGAGGCAGCATCTGCTACAGGGAAACACAGGGTAAGGTAAGGAAATACAGGACATCATGGATCATAGAGGAGCTCACAATGAGAGCAAAGATGGCAGATGCTGTTTTGGCTTGAGAAGTACAACTGGAGGTATGTGCATGGTCATTTACCTTGCATAGACAGTTTCTAGGCATGCAGCTTATGGCTCCTGGCACTAACAGGAGACAACACTGCCTCTCCAAATGGTCAGTTGGCCCTATCACTACTGTGCTATCTCAGAAGACAGACATCACTGATACACCACAAGGTGCCTTTGCAGACTTTATTCCCACCTTTGGATGCCAATGAAAATACTAACAATACTTTTCTTGGAATAATGATGAGGAATGAGATAATCCATATAAAATTTTTAACACAATGCATGCCATAGGCATAAAATAAATATTGATTTCATATTAGAGTAAAATGTAGATAGACAAGTCCATTTAACACATAAAATTGACTGTAAATAAAGACAGAGCCTTGACTATTTCCAACCCACATTTGCAATGAAGCCTACACTTTGAACAACACAGTTGTTACCACACTCCCCTCACCAACACCTCTTGTAAGGGAGCAGGAAATGTTTATTTCCAAGCCAAATCAGATACAGTATTACTCTATTGCCAATAAAAAACATGACTAATGGTTTGGAGCCCCCTTGATGGCTCTTGATGTTGATTAGAAGCCCCAGGGGCAGTCAGTCCTCGCCACAGTAAGTTGTTGAGGCTTCTCCTGCACTACTTCGGCTCCATGACACCAGTTTCCTCTTCTACAAAAACAGCTGCGTCTTTGAGGACATAAAGTTTACATAATACACTGCATGGAGTGGATAAAAATCTTGACCACGATTCCGGGAATCTACACTCTACCTTAGAACATTCCTCTTAGGGCTGATGCCCTGGTGCCTGTGGCGCCAGCATCCCATATGGGCACCAGTTCTAGTCCCGGTTGCTCCTCTTCCAGGAAGGCAATGGAGGATGGCCCAAGTCCTTGGGCCTCTGCATCTGCATGGGAGACCAGGAAGAAGCACCTGGCTCCTGGCTTCGGATCGGCACAGCTCCGACCGGTGCAGCCATTTGGGGAGTGAACCAAGGGAAGGAAGACCTCTCTGTCTCTCCCTCTCACTGTCTGTAACTCTACCCCTCAAATAAATAAATAAAATCTTTAAAAAAAATCCTCTTGGCCGGCGCCGCGGCTCACAAGGCTAATCCTCCGCCTAGCGGCGCCGGCACACCGGGGTCTAGTCCCGGTCGGGGCGCCGGATTCTGTCCCGGTTGCCCCTCTTCCAGGCCAGCTCTCTGCTGTGGCCAGGGAGTGCAGTGGAGGATGGCCCAGGTGCTTGGGCCCTGCACCCCATGGGAGACCAGGAAAAGCACCTGGCTCCTGGCTCCTGCCATCGGATCAGCGCAGTGCGCCGGCCGCATCGCGCCGGCCGCGGCGGCCATTGGAGGGTGAACCAACGGCAAAAAAGGAAGACCTTTCTCTCTGTCTCTCTCTCTCACTGTCCACTCTGCCTGTCAAAAATAAAAAAAAAATTTTTAAAAAAATTCTCTTAAAATCATCACTGCCAACACTGAGAAACTCTGAACTTCACTGCAATCATTTTCTTTCCTAGTGCCTGATAAGAGTTTTGGAACTACAGGAACTACTTTCTTGAAGTTATAAAGGTGACATCCTTTCTGGATTCAAGAATGCTGAGACAAGACATTCCTCAAAGCACAGGTTGGAGCTGTTTAGAACTGCCACCTGACATCATCCACTGGTTGTTTGACACTTCATATGTGCAACCTCCTTTAATTCTTTTTATAACATGGCCAGACAGATATTTCCACCCCCATATCACAGACAAGTTCATGGGTATACAGAGCAGTGACACTGTTTAACCAGGATAAAGGGAGCACTGAGAAACTCATGGCTCTGAATCCAAACACCACACTCTTCTGTCAGATGCTGCTTCCCGGAGCAATAGTCAGGGGACAGGATCCCTTATGCAGGTAAGGAGGATACTCAATTTAGAAGATAAATGTACTGGGGCCAGTGTTGTACTCAGTGGGTTAAGGCACCACTTGTGATGATGGCATCCCATATTGGAGCACCAATTCTAGGCCTGGCTACTATGATTCTGATCCAGCTCCCTGCTAATGCACCTGGGAAAGCAGCAGGAGATGGCCAAGAACTTGTGCCCCTACCATCCACATGGGAGACCTGGATGGTATTTCAAGCTCCTGGTTTCAGCCTGGCCTACCCTTGGTCATTGAGACCATTTGGGAAGTAAGCCAGCAGATGGAAGTGCTCTCTCTCTCGCAGACTTCAAATAAATTCAATTAATCTTTTTCAAAAAGAAATGTACTTCATCATGAAACATTTTCATTTAGGTCTACAAGGGATATATATTCATTCCTCATTATAAGAAGAGAGGCAGGGGGGCTGGCGCTGTGGTGCAGTGGGTTAACGCCCTGGCCTGAAGGGCCAGCATCCCATATGGGCACTAGTTTGAGACCCGGCTGCTCTGCTTCTGATCCAGCTCTCTGCTATGGCCTGGGAAAGCAGTGGAAGATGGCCCAAGTCGTTGGGGCCCTGAACCCATGTGCGAGACCTGGAAGAAGCTCCTGGTTCCTGGCTTCGGATCAGCACAGCTCCAGTCGTTGCAACCATCTGGTGAGTGATCCAGAGGATGGAAGACCTCCCTCTCCCTCTCTCCCTCTCTCTCTCCTTCTCTCTCTCTCCCTCTCTCTGTGTAACTCTGACTTTCAAATAAATAAATATTTAAAAAAAGAGAGAGAGAGAGAGGGAGGGAGAAACAGGGGAAGGGAAAGAGACAAGCAAAGGGAGGAAGGAAGAAGGGAAAGGAAGGAAAGGGGGAGAAAAGGAGGGAAAGAGAGGGAGAGAGAAGGAAAGGAGGTAAAGGGGGGTAGAGGAGGGTGAGGGTAGGAGGGAGGGGAGGAGAAGGGTGGGAGGGAGGGAGAGGAGGGGGAGGGTGGGAGGGAGGGAGAGGAGGGGGAGGGTGGGAGGGTTGGGGGAGGAGGAAAGGAAAGGGGAAAAGAAAGAAGTTCAACTTTTGCCTTAAGGCCATCAGTAATCAAATTTAAGAGTTAGTAATTAATTCTATTTGAAACAGGGGCCTAAGGTTAACGAGTGAGAGGAAAGGGGAAAGGAATATAGGAGCAAGGCATTAAAAACGCACTAAGGAGATGGAAGGGCATGGAAAGAAAAGGCATTAAGAAAATGAAAGACTTCTTGTGCTTTGTTTCTCATGAAATGTTAGAAGTAACTTCCTTATCAGCAACACTCTCGAGACAGACCTCTAAAAATGTCTTTCAAAGCAAAGCAATGAGGCCCTTGACTTTATTGGGGGGGGGGGGGGTTGGTTCTATATTAACTTAAGTCTTGCAAATCCAGTAAGATTGCCAAACAGAATCCTAGGGGACCTCACTGTCTCCAACACCAGCACAAAGATTTACACTAACTGAACAGGGCTTTCCGCAGGGCCGCTCAACTGACTCCATCCATCTAAACAATATCCTCAGGCAGAACTGGGAATAAAAGCAGGGGATTGGAGTGCTGAGTGTCAGTGACGCCTTAGCCTGAACACCAGTGGCATACCCTGACTGGTTCTTAAAATGCCATCAGAATGCAGTAGACGTTGGTGTTCAAGAAAAGGCAGAAAACAAAAAGGTATCATCCCCCGATGAGCAAAAGCTGAGGAGATGCCAGAAACCGTCAACAACAAAAATTCTGAGCCCAGCTACAAAAGAGCCCGCCTTGTTCTGATGGGAAACACATGCTGTGCTGCAGAGAGAAGCCTGCTCTGATCTTCTGAGTGTATTCTAGGTACTAAAATAAGATCACAAAGGATGCTTTATGGCTCCTTCCAGATGGACCACAGAGCCTTGCACTGCCAGTTGAACAGGGTTCAGTGTGAATCTGAGCACCAAATCAGAGGAGGGAGCAGTAGGGAGGGTTGGGGAGAAGAGGTCAGAATCCTGAGGATCACTCACATGCAAGGACAGGGCCACAGACCAGGAAGAGGCCTGCAGGGGAGCCAGAGAAAGGCCAGATGAGGGTGAAGGCGAGACAGAGAGCAGGCAGCAGCAGTGATAACAGCCTTGGTACCTACACCCTGAGCAGGATCTGACTTTAAGGTGCAGGTATGGAGAGGAGTGGGGAAACCCACTGTAGGGAAGTTAAATTTTCCTGGCCTTTCATTCTAAATATGGATTCCAGCAGAGAGAAACCTTGCTGGCTATTCCTGGCCCAATGGGTTTAGACAGCGGCTAGCCCAGAGAAATATAATGGCAGCCACAAACACAAGCCATGTATGTAATTTTTAAATTTTCTGATAGTTTTATTATCAACAAGTTTTTAAAAAGGTGAAATTAATCTTATATCTTACTTATATATCCAAAATTTCCCTTAGTATATTTATCAAAAGTAATTAGATCCTGGACCTCTGTTTTTATTCTTGAGATAGCTTATATCTTGTTGGTAGTAAGTCTTTAGTAACTGGGTGTGTATATTCATCTTAATTCATATCTGGTTCATGCCATCAACATTTCAAGTGCTCAGTGGCCATGTGTAGCAGGGGGCTACCCCATTGGGAAGTACAGTTCCACAGTTTGTGAACCCTTTACCTCTTCCCAGATTTTATTTAAACAAGCAAACCCCTGTGAAGAAGTACATGATCAACAGGAACTTTCTAAAAGGCCCAGGTAGCAGGCAGAATATCAAATCCAAATTAAGAAAAACTGGGACAACTAGGAAGATTTTTTTCAACACTATTACAAAAGGAAACCAAGCTGGGGATCAGTGCATCCCAGGTTAGTGGCAGAACAAACAGCACAGCAGATGACAGCTGCTGTGGAGGGGGCATCAGAGCCAGTTCTCTGAGAGGAACAAGTCAATACAGTGTTTGTTGTACTCAGTAGGCGGAGTACAGTATGTCCCTGAGAAGGATCTGCTGCACTACGCAAGGCACGTGGGTCCCAACTTACCTACTGAGACAGGGCCCTCCCCGTCCCACTCAAGGGCATCTGAAGAATTTCTGCCTGCAAGTTCTCAAAACCTTCCAGTTAGCTCATTACTTCGAAAGGCTGCGTGTGATTTCCTCATCATGCGGATGCTAGCAGGACTCAGCTTTGGGGCTTTCTACCCGCAACTCATCAGCAGCAAGGCAGGCTCCCCACGGAGGTAAGGCAGGCAGGCAGGAGATGAATGGAAATGTCTAGCTGAGGATCACCTGGCAACCCAGCCATCAGCTGGGAACCCGGCTAAATTGTGCTTGCCTCTGTTCTCCCGCTTTTGTGACCCTCACAGCTGCACCTGGAATCAAAACATTCCTTTTCTCTTTAGATAACCCCAGAAGATGTTCCTTGGCAATTTCCACTCCTGAGAAAGCAAAAGGGCAAAACATTGACACCCATGCCCGCAAGACAACCAAATCTCCATTCTCACCTCCCTCTCACCATCTTTTCCTTCCCCACCTCCTATTTTGTACTTCAGTTGTACCATATGGATGGTGGGTGCTCCCTCCCTCACACAAACATACACATGTAAATGCACACACTCAGATGCACACACATTCCATAGACACAGAAGTGGTCACGTACGTAACAGAAATGGCTCTGAAGATCAATGAACCCAAATCCCACTGCTAACATTTGCTTGCTTCATACCCTTGGGCAAACTATATGACCTCTGTGAATTTTCTTATCTAAAAAATGGGAATAATAACTGTAGTACAACAGAGACGTGTGTGGACCAAAATGAGTTAATGTATTAAAAGAAGTCAGTGCATTCTAAAGTAAAATGAGCAGAACTGGGCCTGGAGCATGTTAAGAACTCTACAAGCAATTACTATTATATATTACACCACTGCTCAGTTTTCAATAAGTGAAAGCTATAATGATGATTATTAAAATATTTACTTCTTTCTTCAAGGCTCCCCTCAGCTACCACCTCATTCTGCTGGCTTTTCTTGATCATTCACTACACCAGCCCCTTACCTGACACACAGGAAACACACTCATTTAGATTGGATGCCCCCCCTCTTGAAAGCTAGCACTTCCTCCTCTTTGCATTCTTAATACAGTGATAATGTGTTTAGTAACCATCTGTTTATGTGTTTGTCACTTTCCCCACAGCACTGCTTCTTCAACATTAACGTGCAGATGAAGCACCAGGACATCTTGTGAAAATGCACACTTCGACTCAGGAGATCCGGGGTGGGGCCTGAGATTCTGCATTTCTAATGACTTTCCAGGTGCGAATGATATTGCTAATCCACGGACCACACTTGCAGCAGCACCAGTGTGGACCATTTAGCTCCTCCTGAACAACGCCCACAGCTGTCTGTGCTCTGCAGCTCCAGCACTCATCTCAGTCCCTGCACCTGCTAGATGCTTAATAGAGTCTGGCTGAACTGGTGGGAATGCTGCTACCTGTTCATTGAGCTCTGGTGTCTCCGCCGTAGCTGGTCCACACCACCAGGATATGGAAGGTGCTCTGAGGTCGAGAGAACATTCTGAGGCATAACCGCCCTCACGTTAAAGCCACCCAAGAGGCTACGTTTAGTCAGGCAGCAACTCTAGGGTTTGAAAACCTTATGAGCAGGTTACCACCTCTCATGAGAGGGTAACAAAATGTGTGCACGTTAAGCATAAATTTCATGGCCAGCCAAGGTGGCTTCAAGGAGTCATTTGGTTCACCCTGAGAAATTCTTGGTAAACAACTCAGTGTTTCAGTAGCTTAAGAGAGGATGAGCCATTCACCTGTCTGCCTGTCCACCTCCCAGCAGACATGGGGCATATCTGATGCTCACGCATATCTGGAAAGGCATCAGAACAACAAAGACTTTGCTGATATTACAAAATCAACCTTTTGTTCCACCATCTATGAAGAGGAAGTGTGGCAGACAGGAGGGCACACTCCACATAGAACCTGATACCCAGATTCACCCCAGATCCCATTTAAATATTAAGTTCTTATGTTCAAGGCATGCTTTCAGTTTCTGAGAAAATGCAAATTCTCTACACTTGTGGAACTACCAGGAAGGCAGAAGATAAACTTGCAAGCAAAACAAGAGGACTTCAAAAAGTTCCAGAGAAATGAGAAATCTATGCATGAATTCAGAAATTTTTTGCACCAAAATAAAACTTATCTTTGAATCTCACTTTACATGAATTTTCTGAATCACCCCTGTACACTGTACTGTCAGGAATGCACGGTGCTCAGATGGGAAAATAAATGAGGACAAAGTTTAGAGAGTAGCAGATTGGCAGAGCACTTGGAAAGTGATCCTGAGGAGGCAGCCTCTAAGCAGAGACATGAAAGAAGGCAGGGGAGGGGGCCACTGGTTCAAGTCCTGGTTGCTGCAGTTCTGATCCAGCTCCATGCTAATGAGCCTGGGAAGGCAGCAGAAGATGGCCCAAGTGCTTTGGCCCCCACACCCACATGAAAGACCTAGATGAAGCTCCAGACTCTTGGCCTCAATGTGGCCCATTCCTGGCTATTGCAGTCATATGGGGAGTGAACCAGCAAACGGAAGATACCTGTGTGTGTGTGTGTGTGTGTGTGTGTCCCTCTCTCTCTCTGTTAACTCTGCCTTTCAAATAAATTGTTAAAAATAATAGCCACAAAGAAGGCTGCAACAGTGTGAGCAGACATGGTGAGAAGGACAAGCAGTCAGAAATGCAAGGTCCAGGGCACAGAGGGTAGGGCCTAAGCTCAGAGAAGCAGTCTGTGCGTGTTTTTCTGAGTAAGATATAAACCTGGAGGGTCTATACACAGGGAAGGGTTGTGGTTTGACCCACATCTTTAAAAGTGTTTACGTGGGGCTGGTGGTCTTCTGATCCAGCTCTCTGCTATGGCCAGGGAGACCAGTAGAAGATGGCCCAAGAAGATGGTCTCTATATAGGATACCCAGAAGAAGCTCCTGGCTCAAATAAATAAATAAAAACCTTAAAACAAGTGCTGATGCATGGAGAAAAGACAGTGCCCCATTAATCCGAGCAAGAGGCTGGGGAGGTGGTGGTGTGGAGACCCAACAGAACTTGCTGATGTACTGGAGGAAAGACAAGAGGATGACCTCTTGATTTTGGCCTTAGGACTTGGAGTGGCAAGCAGAATGACGGCCCTCAAAGACGTCCGCACACCAAGCTCCAAAACCTGTGTGTGATGTTCCACGGCAAAAGGGATTTTGCAGATGTGATCACATCATGGATGCTGAAATGCGGGGAGTGTCCTGCATCACCCAGGTGGGTCCAGTGTAATCACAGGGAGCCTCATTAGGGAAGATCAGAGGCAGGAGGGTCAGAGAAGGAAATGTGACAATGAGAACAGAGGCCAGAGTGATGCAGGCCGGAGCCAAAGAACACAAGGAGTCTCTAGAAGCTGAAAAAGGCAAAGGAAAGAGTACCTCCAGAACCTCCAGAAGTGACACAGCCTTGCTGACCCAGGTTAGACTTCTGACCTCCAGAATGATGAAAGAACAAATTGCCCCTGCTCTAGCTTGGTGCTAATTTGTTACGGCAGCAAAAGGACACTAATATGCCTGGGCTCTCCATGATGACACTTCCTGGGGCAGCACTGGAGAAGGAGCAGGAATCAGGACTTGGGCCTGCTGGATTTGAGGGGTTCATCACCTTTCCACATGCAGATACCAAGTTGGCCGATGAGAACCAACCCTGGAGCTCAGAAGAAAACTGGAACCTCAAGTGACCTTGACCAAGTTCCTAATTTCTCTAGCTTCAGTATCTTGTATAAAATGGAGATTAGATCTTCTTTACCTCAAAGACCAAGGAGACAATTCATCCATGTGTTCAGAGAACCACTAGTGCAAGGCAATAAAAATAATTTATTGTTAATAATTTATTGTTATTCCAGTAAATAAGCCTGTTACCCCAAGGCAATGGTCTCATTCCTCACAGAGACCTTGTAATGTCTTCTGTCTCCACAAAGTTCATTATATCCCGCCAAGCTCCCCAGAAAGCAGAGGGAAGCACTGACAGCAATAAGCAGCTACCGTTCTCCAGGAAACACCAGATCACACTGGGCAAAACCAATCCATAGGACTGTACGGAAGCTCCCTCCCTCAACCAGCCGTTGCAGACCCGGTGTCGAGCTTATATCCAATAGCCATATAACAGGGATGTTTATTTTATTTCCTGACAAATGGTTAGTGAATGTGAAAGGACTTTAGAGGCTGGTCAGTGAAGCCTAAGTTCCCGCCAAATGTAGGACCCATTCTTCCATTCTTAGCCCAACCATTTGCCAAGCAGTGGCAGAGGCCAGGCCCTGTTCTGGGTGCTCCAGGTACAGCACCACACACAGCTGGCCTGTGGTTGGGAGATAAACTCCTCTCACAACCCCGCAGCTGCCCACTACAGAAGATATTTGCTCTCCATGAGGCTCTGGAGACCAGTTCCCAAACCTATTTGAATCCCAGTTGCATATCTATAAAATAGGTGTTATGAACCCTGGAAAGTACCCTGGCATAAGTGCTTGGTACTCACCAAGGACTCAGTATCCAGTCACCTTCATTATTATAGTTATTCTTCAGTTTTACCTAAAATTACTTATAAACACCCTAAAATATGCCTCCCTGCAATCTCTAATATGATAAAGTAAAATCTGTCTTCCCTTGACAGCCTTCAAATACTTGGAGAAATCTTTCCTTATACTCTTCATCTCTCTTCCAAGCCAAATGCACTCCTACCCCTCACACAACTGAATTCCAAGAACCCCTTCCCACGCTCCCATTGCTTGTTCTTATATGCACTTATATTTGGCCACATCCCCTTAAAACACGGACCTCAGTGGGACACAGTAGTCTAGCTGATGTCAAGGGTGATGGAACTGTTATATAATATTTAGTATTATAGGACCTAATCATTGCTTCAATTATTCACAAGCAATTCCAAAGACCCATGACTTGTTCCAGTGTGAAACTTCACAGGAGAACAAGTTCAGATACTCCAGGTAGTGCAGTCAGAGTTTAGACTCTCAGAACCCAGCACCTTTCTGGCAATGAAACCTGAGGTTCCCTCCTTGCCCTTGTGTACAGTCATGCCTGGGAAATGATGACAAACTTGGGTTCCTTCTGAAAATGTCCCAACAAGCAAGGGAAAACCCTTCAGTCAGTCAGATGGTATTCACAGAAAAAGATCTGCAAAGGAAATCCCATGTGAATCCATATAGAAACAGGATTTGGAAAAAACAAAGAGCCCTATTAACACTTGCATATTCAGGAGCTGGAGGTTTGTAAGGGACTTCAACCACAGCTTTTGCAAATATCACGTTTCCTCTGCGTAGAAGTCAATGCTTAAGAACACTCTAGGTCTTCTGCACAGGAAGCAGGCAGTGCCTCGTGTGCATCTCTGAGCTCAGACAGCCCCTGAGCTCCATCCCAGTTCTGCCAGGCGCTGCCAGGCGCTGCCAGGCACTGAGAAAGTGTCTCTCCCATGTGCTTTGTTCTCCCTGACTACAAAATGACGAGGTTAGATTAAGTCAGAGATTCTTAACCTGTTGCCTTGAGACAGGTAATTCGGAGGAAATGTTCACCAAGTGAAGTCTTAAATATATGGATACATATATTTTTAGAGTAAAGGAGGCATAGCATTTATGAAAGTCTAGGCATTGTGACACTGCCTTGCATAATAGTCTCCATAATAATTGCTAATGCTTAAAAACTGACTATGTGCATCATAAATATTATTTTACTGAATCATAATAGCCCCCTGAAGTAGGCACTGTTTTACTGAATTTTATCAGAAAGAAAATTGAGGGGCCAGTGGGTTAAGCTGTTGCCTTCAGTGCAGGAATCCCATATGAGCACCAGTTCAAGTCAGCTGCTCTACTTCCAATCAGCTCTCTGCTATTGTGCCTGGGAAAGCAGCAGAAGGTGGTCCAAATGCCTGGATACCTGCACCCATGTGGGAGACCTGGATGGAGTTAATCTTTGAAAAAAAGAAAGAAAGAAAGAAAATTGAGATTCAGAAAGATCCATAACTTGCCTGACTTCACCAATGGTATTAACACCAGGTGGGCTATCCACACAGGTCCGAATCCACAGAGCCCACTCTCACACTCCACATACTGCACGCTCCCAGGTAGCCCAAACACTAGGTAACCAGACTGATCAACGATCACCCCACAGTGTGGAACTGTCTTTACCCATCTGCAGGCTTCTCTTTCTCAATGCTCAGCAGCAGCTGGCAGGGGCTGTTCGTTCAAATTAGCAGGCCCCAAGACCAGCCCAGCATGAGGGACCTGCTGCTAGGTAAACTGCTTGCCGGGAGCTGCCGGTGCAACAAGGACAGAATGAGGCAGGTGGAGCTGGTCACACTTAGAAATAAACCGCCCTTGAGGTTTCCACTAATACCACTGCTGTTCGCATCACTTCAAAAAGAAGTAAGACCTGAGAGGGCAATGAAGACTCAGATCAGAGAGAATGCTACAGCTAAGTGTTGATTTCTTATTAAGTTTTTATAATCAGATCCATACATTATCATGTTCAAGTGTTTCTGCTTATGCAGTGAAGTTCCTTTCATCATATTTGCATTCTTGGAAAATGTGAGATGAATTTAACCTCCCCTGTCCCTTTATATCCTAAACCTAAACTACACGACAACTGACTTTCCAGGAACCAACAAGCCCTGAGGCCCATCTGCAGTCTGAAGATGGTCTTTTTTTTTTTTATTTTAAAAGAATTATTTTATTATTTGAAAGACAGAGTTACAGAGAGAGGTAGAGCCAGAGAGAGAGAGAGAGGGAGAGAGATCTTCCATTCACTCTCCAAATGACCATAATGGCCAGAGCTGAGCTGATGCAAAGCCAGGAGCCAGGAGTTTCTTCCAGGTCTCCCACATGGGTGCAGAAGCCCAAGGACTTGGACCATCTTCTACTGCCTTCCCAGGCCACAGCAGAGAGCTGGATCGGAAGAGGAGCAGCCAAGACTCAAACCAGCGCCCACATGGGATGCTGGCGCTGCAGTCTGGGGCCTTAGCCTACTGCACCACAGCTCTGGCCCCAAAGATAGGTCTTAAAGCAGACTTATTATATCTAACTGGACTTCAACAAGTTCATGGACAATGCACATTACAAAAAATATTATGCATGGATTTCAACAGTTTTTGTACCCAAATAAACTTTTCTTGTAATTCCACTTTTCCACAAACGTTTCCTCCTGTATCTGAATATCTGTGCAAAGACAATAATTTGACATTAGTTACAGAAACAAACTGGTGAAAATAAACAGAAAATGGGGGGTTTATTTTGTTTGTTTCTTGTTGTTTTTTAAGAGAAATACTGTTATATAACAGAAGCCCAAACTAGGACAAATGCTGGAAAAGTCTGGACCTAGGGCCTGGAGCACGAGCAGGACCCAGGCAAATGCTCCCTACTCTGTCTCCCCTCCGGGTCTGTCAGGGCAGTCTCCTTCCTCCAGCTCTGCTCCTGCTCCACAGGCACTAACAGACAGAGCGAGGCATCCAATACCACTTCCCTTTGCTGTCCCCCCCCCTTTTTTTTTTGCTGCCAGGCAAGAAATTAACTTCTCTTTCTCCATCTCAATTCCAATACTCCAAGGAATTAAGTAAGAAAAACCCTTGGATCAATCAACTGTGGTAGGACAGAGTAGCCTAAAGCCAGGGGGCTGCTTCATGGTAACCATGGAGACAGCGTAATAGAGAGGCAATTTCCAGAAAGGCGAAGGGCTCAAGGAGACACAGGCGAGCTGCAGGCAAAGCTGCAATATGATGTGTTCCCTACATGTCTTCCCATGTTACACAGTGACCTTAAGAGAGAAGAAAATCCCTAGTTCATGGAGTCCGAAGTCCTCAGTGGCAAAGAAGCTGCCTGCCCGGGCCCTGGCCTCCACTTCATCCTCTTCTGGGCACTCTCACCTCCCACATTTAGCATCAGGCCCTGCATTTCCTTTGTGCCTCTTCAGACACAGAGTGTTTCTCACTTCCAAGCCCTCACCTACAGTCAGCCCTATGCTCCATCCTTCCCACCTGACCACCTCTCCACAGCCTGCCTTCTATTTAGACTCCCTCAGGGCCCCTGTCCAGGCCGCAGCACTGGCCACAGCTGCAGTTAAAGGGCTGGGCAGCTTTTGAGTTTAGTTTCTTTTTTTCCCGTTATTCAGTAAACTTGAGGGTAGAAGGTGTCTCTCCGGTTTGTATCTAATTTTGTGGTGTACAGTACCTTGCAACAGTAAATGTTCAAAAGATATTTAATGCATATTTTTTTATTGAACCAGGCAAAATTTTAAATCTTATGTCTAATATAACAGTATCGAAAAGGCAGGAGTGGCCTAGAATCAAAGTATTTCTCACTTTTCATTTTCAGAGAGGAACCAATTGGCAGGCGATGGCTTGCAAGGCCAACCTCAAAGGCACAAGGGCTGCTTCATTACACCAAGGCAACCCTAAAAACAAAATCAATCCATGGTCCATCAGGAAGCAGAATTCCTGCACTCAAATAAGCCAAGTATATGTTGCCATCTTTAATGTTTTTCTAGAAACAGCCTATTGGTCACTCATCTGAAAACCAGAAATCCCAAAACACAATGATTCTTTTTGACCTAAAATCAAAAGATATATAACCAAATGATCATGACTTAACACTCACAGCTCCTGTTGAATGTCAATGATTCC
This sequence comes from Oryctolagus cuniculus, assembly GCF_964237555.1. NCBI lineage: Eukaryota > Metazoa > Chordata > Mammalia > Lagomorpha > Leporidae > Oryctolagus > Oryctolagus cuniculus. The sequence continues at coordinate 95,856,225 of NC_091438.1, forward strand.
TCTTGCTACTTTAATACTAAATGTGGCTTTGGAATATGATAGGCATGTAATAAATTGAAATTCTTTCCTTTCTAACTGGCATTAAAAAATTACAACCACCCTACATCCATCATGAATCTTGCCAGGTGGTGAGACAGGGGCCGGGAAGGAGCTATCCAGTTTACTTGGAGACATATTGAAATATACTGACTTGAAGAAAGTATACCAAAACCAAGCCTAGGTTCCTAGGGCCAAATTCCCACCATGAAGTGTTTGGAAATATATCCTGAATTCTAATATATCTGACAAGCAAGTCTACAGCGGCAATAGCTAAATAAAACCTAATTCCAACAACAGAGAACAAAAGGACAAACCATGCCATTAGTTTAAATGAGACAAAGCTGCCATACCAATCACTTGCTCTAGCAGGCATGTCCCTTCTCATTTCTGGCACACTTTGGACTCCCTCTAGGGAATCCTCTCCACTCTCCAATCCCTGAGATACAACTGCAGAAACCTACTATTTATGTGCACTCTGCCATCTGCTCCCTCCCCGCCACTTTTTTTTTTTTTTTTGACTAATTCTTCCTAGGTAGGTCTCTTCTTCAACTATACAAGTAAAATTTTTTTAAGATTTATTTATTTATTTGAAAGTCAGAGTTACAGAGAGAGAGAGGTCTTCTATTCTCTGGTTCACTCCCCAATTGGCCGCAACGGCTGGAGCTACACCAATCCGAAGCCAGGAGCCAGGAGCTTCTTCGGGTCTTCCACATGGGTACAGGGGCCCAAGCATATGGACTATCTTCTACTGTTTTCCCAGGCCATAGCAGAGAGCTGAATTGGAAGTGGAACAGCTGGGACTTGAACCGGCACCCATATGGGATGCCAGCACTGTAGGCAATGACTTTACCAACTTCACCAAAGCTCTGGCTCCCAAGTATAATTTCTAAAAATAATATAGGGTACTTAATTATGCAACTTCCATTTTAGTTTAATAAGACATGTGTTTTGTCATCAGGAAAACAATGTGCTCATTGTCACAATATAGAACTGGGAAAAATCAGAAAGAAGAAAATAAGTACCTCTCAGTTTACTGCTCAGAGGTTTTTTTGTTACAACTCGTGGTCTAGTACTAAACAAAAGGTGCCAGCACCATGAAAGAACTGATAACCAATCATACAAATAATGATTGAATTCTTCTAAGTGCTGCAATGTAAAAGTACAGGAGAAGATGCTATGGAAACCATGATGGAACCCCTTACCCTAGTTAATATTTGGGTGTCCATTCTCCCTATATTTTTTTCAGAGTAAATACATGTTAAATATGTGTACATTTTTTAACCCACCTGGAATTAGATAGTACATACTGCTTTTAGATAAAAACTTCATTTTTGATTTCCAAAGCTAAGTTCCAGAAACAAAGGAGTTGTTTCTCTCAGAATGTCCTTCAGAAATTCCAGGAAACAATGGTAAGCAAGATATCCATCACGGAATCACAATTGGCCACAGCTGAAACCAATGAATTGTGTTTTCCAGATCTCTCTGAAGCAGTCAAATAATCCCTGGCCAAAAAGGGACCATTGTCAGTGCAAGATGAGGTCATCACATCATCTCAAAGGCACAATCAAGAGTATATAAAGCATACATTCTAGATTCCTCTTCATCCTCCTTCTTTTAGGGTCTCAAATTTGTCAAAATGGCTCATCTACCATGACATCACCACGGAGTTCTGGGCTTGCAGAAAACCCCTTGTAACAACATCATTTGGAACCCTCACCACCACCACCTGACCTTCCCTTTCAGATCCATGTGAGATTGGGCAGGGATTCCAAAATCCATCTCCAGTGGAGATCACTAAGACATCAGCCATTTTCTGGGTGGGACTTTGTTCTCTGATCACCTCTGTCTATAGGATTTCTGTTCCATGCCTCCACCCCCATTAATCTAGACATACAATCTCAATGCTTTCTTCAGTTTCCACAAAACAATCCACTCAAAAACCATTTGTGAGTAAAAATAAAGTTACTAAAGATTGACGGGTCACAGAAACCAGATGGCACATCAAACCAGATACACATAAAACAAATTTTAAAATATTACAGTCCCTCATATCTCTAGGGTTTTCATCTTGATCTTTTATAGCACACATCATCTAGTCTTCTGTCATCTTTCCATACTGTCTTTCTCTTCCCTCTCTCATTCCTATATCTCTTTCCCACCCATTCCTAGAGCAGAAAAAAAAAACAAATTTGTTTCACTGACTCATGCACAAAGATCAGTCATCTCTTTTCATAACTCGGATTCCCCACACACCAATGTTTTAAGTGTTTTACTACTGACTCCAAATGACTTATCATGGCATTTTCCCAAAAGCAGTTCCCTCCCTTAGGGAAAGTCTGGTACAACCCATTAGATTGTTAACATTTTTTTGCCTTTTTATATTGGATTTGTAAGGATCAAGTCCCTTGACGAGGCAGACCACCCACTGGTGGGAATCTATAACCTGTCTACACAGGTTGCTTCTTCAAAACTCAACCTTATTCTTGAACTCTCAGGGCTAGAAAGACCTTTAAAGATGATCTAAAGTAGTCTTCTTGTTCTACAACAGTTCAGTGAGCTGACATTCGAAAGCCACAGTGCAAGTTAGTGGCAAGCCAGAATTGTACAGTCCCCATTCTCCTAGGACAACACAGATAATTCTGTTCTCACAGAGACACATTATTATTGCAGACAATTCAAAAGCAAGACCAAAAGCCCAAAAGGTTTCTGTTTGTTATTGAAATAAATAAGCATACTTCAACATGTTCATAGAAAAGTAGAATTTAAAGTTTATTTGGATGGGGAGGGCACGTGGCACAGTGGTTATGATACCACTTCATCCCAAATTGCACTTTCTGGGTTCAAGTATCAGCTCTGCTTCTAATTTAGCTTCCCTGCACCCACATGGTAGACCCAGAAGAAGCTTCTGGTTCCTCACTTGGGATCAGCCCACTTCTGGCCTTTGCAGCCATTCTCTCTGTGGGGAGCGGCTCGGACTGGACTGTTGCTGGAGTTGGGACTTATTCTATGCACCTGCTCTCCCACAGTGTGGCGCTGGGAGAGAAGAAAACAGCTTCTACACAGCTGCCTCCAGTTCAACCAATAAACTGTAGGACTTGCTCCTGATTGGAGGAGAGCAGCGTACTCGGCGTGTGGGCAGCCGAGTTGGGATTGGCAGAGGAGGACTATAAAGGAGGAGAGAGACGGCATGCACCAGGAACATCTAAGGGGAACACCTGTGCAGCCCCCGAGAGAGCCGGCCGGCGGAGTGCCGCTCCCCTGTGGAAGTGGGGAATGTGGCCAGGGGGAACTGCCCTTCCACGGAGGTGGAAGGGATAGTAGCCAACCCGGGGAGGGCCGAGCAGACAAAAGAACAGCGCAGGGTCTTGTGTCGTTCCTCCACGAAGAGGGGGAGCGACACTCACTCTCTCTCTCTCTCTCTCTTTCTCTTTCCCTTTCTATGCTAATGTACACCTTGGGAGGAAGCAAGTGGCTCAAACACTCAGGTCCCTGCCATGCACGTGGCAGAACCCAATTGAGTTCTAGGCTCTTTGCTTTGTCCTAGTCCACTGACAACTGTTGCAGGCATTTGGGAAGCGAGCTAGTAGATGGAAGATTTTTGTCTTTATCTCTCTGTCACTCTTTGCCTTTCAAATGAAAATAAATTAATTGGGTCCAACTTCGCAGTGCAGAGGGTTAAGCTACCAGCTGTGACACTGACTCCCATGCTGGAGTGCCAGTTGGAATCCTGGAAGCTCTACTTCCAATCTAGCTCTCTGCTAATGCATCCTGGAAAGCAGCAGAAGATAGCCCAAGTGCTTGGGCCCCTGCCATCCACATGGGAGACCAGGATGGTGCTCCTGGATCCTGGCTTTGGCCTTGCCCAGACCTAGTTGTTACAGTCACTGGGACAGTGAACCACCAGATAGAAGATCTCTCTCTCTCTCTCTCAGTCTCTCTCATTCTCACTCTGCTTGTCACTCTGCCTCTCAAATATGTAAATTTTAGAATAAAAAAGAATTTTGTTTTAAAATCTTATATTGGTACAAAGAAATTTTGAAATCCATGCACAGCTTCTTCATAACAGATATTTTCATGAACTCTTGGAAGATATCCCCCACAAGCATGGATTTCAAAAAAATTTGCACCAAAATAAATTTATCTTTTAATTTCATTTTCCATGATAATTTTGAAGTATGCTTATTTTTAGGTACTTGTTTCTACACCCTTTATAAAGGAGGCAAAGTCTTCTAATTCACAACAAATGATAACATTCAAATGCCACTAGTATTACCCATCTTTGGTTATACAACATCCTTGTATTAGGGTATAGTATTTGAGGGGAACAGGGCCAAAATCCAGTTCTTTCCTGAGAACAGGGTTCCAAGGAGGAAAGGATATGAAGACTATGAGGGTGCTGAAGGAATGAAAAGCAATTAGAATAAACCCTTTGGAGAAAAGAACAGAAGAAAAACCAGACATGGTCAGCCCTTCCAATTTCTATCCAGATACCCAATAAATGGTAAACATATTAAACTTCAATGATGACTCTTAACTCACTGCCTGATCCTCTCATACTCTATCCTATCATTTTAAAAATGAGCCTGGCATTATGGCACAGCAGGTAAAGCCTCCACCTGCAATGCCAGCATCCCATATGAACACCAGTTTGAGTCCCAGCTGCTCTATTCCCAATCCAGCTCCCTGCTAATGGTCTGGGAAAGCAACAGAGGACGGTCCAAGGGCTTGGACCCCTGCACCCACATGGGAGACTTGAAGAAGCTCCTGGCTTTGAGTAGGCCCAGTTCTGGCCTTTGCATCTACTCTCTCTCCCTCTCTCTCTCTCTCTCTCTGGCCTTTGCATCCTCTCTCCCTCTCTCTCTCTGCCTTTCAAATAAATAAATCTAAATTAAAATAAAATAAAAATAAGAGTGCAATACAGCACATTTTCAAATACTGGCCATTTTACCCCCACTGGAATGTGCCTTAATGATCTCTTAGCAGAGGAAACAATAGAAGGACAAGCAATACGATCCCTTTCCATACCTGTGTTTGAAAGAACACAGTTTCCAGACAAATCTAAGCTAGATGTTGCTTAACTCTGACAGGGAAAGTTTCCCATCTCGGTTTTCAGGGAAGAATGACTTCACCCAAAGTGTGTCTGCATGCCCAGGCTCTGTGCGGTGCCCTGGCAGGCAGGCAGTGCCACACACAACAGTGTAGAAGCCGTGGCTGCCTGAGAGCAGAACTGCCAGGCTAGAGAGGAGGCTGGGTTCCCGCCAGGCTGTTTTGATCCAGCAAGACATGGAGCAGGACATCCTGTCCCAGTGCACAGGACCCATGGAAGATCTCAAGAAGGCAGAGATCGAACTTGGCTGCTTCTCTTGCATGGAACATTTCAGAATAACTTATATAAATCTCTAGACAATAAGCCCCTTTGATCAATTCAGCCACAGCTCTGAACACCAAATGACAAACTCCCAGCCTTTGAGTTGCTTTGCCCTTTCTACCTCGGCTCAGCTTACAGGACTCTCTGGGTTTCTGCAGGGAAACTCAATGCCGCTCTAGTTTGGGATTCCTGTTACTCCTAATGGAGAGGGAGCAGTGAGAGTGGAATCCAGAAGAAAGTCAGCGAAAAATGTTATCCACTCTTTTGTAACCAGCCAACTTCTGTTTACACTGATCCATTGTCAGCCACATAAACCGTAAGAGCAAAGAGGGCCTGGATACTGTGTTCTCTCCTTGTATTCCAGGACGCTGAGTTATGTATGAGTCCTCCCAGGGCACCAGGGCTGCACCAGATCTGTCAGAGAAACTATAAATCATCTAATTAAATAATATGAAAACAGAGTCAGAGTGTGGCAGCTTTCTGATTAGTTGTTGCACAGCTGTGAACTAAGGAACCCCAAAGGGAAATGCTCCTTTATTTTATATGGGAAAAGTTTCATTTCCTTCACACACACACACACACACACACACTCCTACAGCTCTTAGCACACATTTCCATTGGTTTTACGTTTTTTCAAAATAACCAAGAATCCGGAAAATACCTAACCCACTGCACCTAACCGTTACTGAGATTTTCTATTTCCTCCTTCCTGGGATATCTATTTCACTCAAGGGACTTAAATTGCCCATGAAATACGCTGGAGACCTTCACACCAAGGCTCAGAAGCCAGCCCAAAGAAGACAATGCCTTTGCTAAGGACACATTTTTGATCCTGAGAAATTCTGCATAATGACTTTGCTTCTTTTTTACCCATCTTCTAATGCTTTACTGAGGAACACACAGAACTCGGCTGAACACAGTTCCATTCAAGTGTCTGGGTTGAACATCTACCTCTGTTCTCAATGGAATGAAGATCAGGATGTGGTTAATAAGGGATCCTCAGAAGGGCTCCAAAGGATCTGTGAATCCCCTCCAAGTGTGTGCAGAGGTATGTTAGATAAGCCCCTGCAGACAGAATAATAAGAAAACAAGAACATTGATAAGGCAAGCAGACAAAAATGTATCAAGACAGAGCAGAAGTGTGGTAGAAAACTCCAGAACACAACTCCCACAGGCAGTCCAGTCTGTGTTAAATCCTCAAACTGTGAGGCTGGCCTCAGAGAGACAAGGATAAAAATACAGTAGATCTCACTGGATTACTGATTACTCTGAGATAAAATGAGATTACATTTAAAGGATAATGTATGTGATTAATAATTAACAATACCTTCTATGATTCTTGCCAGCCCTTGTACTCACCGGATTAGTAAGGGCACAAATTAGTCAGGAAAGAGGAGTTGAGCTCACTCCAGCTAGGGAAGAAATGTATGTACCACAGCGGCAAACCAGCATGAAAAGTCCCTCCATGACCAATTAAACTTACTGGGTTAGTGAGGAGCCTGATTGAAACCTGTGTTTCTTTGCATAAACTCATGACTGAGGAGCAGGTGATGATGACTCTTCAGGCTCACAGGAAGGGAAAAAACAGAAGTGAATTTCTCAATGCATTGTCTTTAGGCTCTGAAGAACACAGCAGCCTGGGCAGATGGAAGACACTGCAGAGGGGACTTTCCCACACATACCCGTCCCACCATGGCAACTGCTGGTGCGGGGTTGGCGGTCAGGCACTTAGGATGCTAGGATGCACCACTCTTGTTTATGTCCTTACTTGAGTAAACCGATTCCAGTCACCAGGCTTTGTGGTGTTCTGTTTTTCATAAAGCTACCCCCACTCCATCCAAACAGTAACAGTAACACTCCATCCAAACAGTAACATTCCTCATGTTTGAATTGTGGATTGTTTCTATTTGTTAATTTACAAGTAAAAAATATATATTATTTTGTTGCTATAGCTCTGACTTGCCCCACCAAATGACACCAGTGCTTCAGCTTTTGACTAAACCTGAAGCCATCAGCAGAATCATGGGGGACATGATTACCCCAAGCATGGGGTACAGTGCTGAAGTCAAACTACAGGCTCAGATTCCCTCACAGTGCTCAATGTTCAAGATGAACAGAGTAGGAAGAAGAGCTGCAAAAAGTTTCCAAGATTATCTTATGGGCTTATCAAAATTCAGATCTAGTGGTTAATTCCGCCTAATGGGTAAGAGACCTTGTTCCCACAACAGAGTACCCAGTTTTGATTCCCGACTCCACTTCTGATTCCAGCTTCCTGCTAATGCAGTCCTTGGGAGGTCATGGTGGCTCAAGTAGTTGGATCCCTGACATCCACATGAAAACCTGGATTCAGTTCCTGGCTCCTGGCTTTGGCCTAGCCTGGCCATTATCTTTGCGGGCATTTGGGAAGTAAATTGCTAGCCTGCTCTCTCTCTCTCTCTCTTTTTCTCTCTTTTACTTTCTTTCTGCCTCTCAAGTACATAAAAAAAATAAGAAAAAATAACTATCAGTCCCTCTTGCAGCAACAAACACTGTTCAGTTCCTTTTTCAAGGGATAAAAGCTGGAAAAGAAACAAAGATGATATGTGAGTCATAATAATAATAGCAGCACCATTTTTCCATCTTACAAATAAGTCAACTAAGGAAAAGAAAATTAAATCCCATTCCCTTTGATTATCATCACCATAAGAACAACAATAAAAACATGATATGGGGCAGTGTTGTGGTACAGCAGGGTAAGCCTCCACTTTTAATTCCTGCATTCTATATCAGAGCAACATTTGGAGTTCTAGATGCCGCATATCAAACCATGTTCCTACTGGTGTTCCTGGAAGGCAGTGGAAGATGGTTCAACTACTTGGGCCCCTGTCACCCACAAGGGAGACCCAAATGGAGTTCCTGGCTGCTGGCTTCAGCCTGGCCCAGACCTGGCTGTTGCAACCATTTAGGGAATGAACAAGCAGATAGAAGGTCTCTCTCTCTCTCTCTCTCTCTCTGGCTGCTGGCTTCAGCCTGGCCCAGACCTGGCTGTTGCAACCATTTAGGGAATGAACAAGCAGATAGAAGGTCTCTCTCTCTCTCTCTCTCTCTCAAATCTGCCATTCAAATAAATAAATCTTTAAAAAATATATGCCAGTCCCAAAGGGACAAATATCATATGTTCTCCCTGATCGGTGACAACTAACTATACGCCTTAAAGGAAACCTGTTGAAGTGAAATGGACACTATAAGAAACAATGACTTGATCAGCCCTTGTCCTGACTGTTGAGGAACAGCTTACTACTTTATTCCCTTTAGTATTTTTTTGTTCTACTTAATACCATTGGTTGAACTCTTTAATTAACACACAATTATTCTTAGGTGTTTAAATTTAACTGAAAAGTGATCCCTGTTAAATATGAGTGGGAATAAGAGAGGGAGGAGATGTACAGTTTGGCACATGCTCACTTGAACTCTAATGGTAGAGTTAGAAACATGCCAGGGGATTCCAATTCAATCCCATCAAGGTGGCATGTACCAATGCCATCTCACTAGTCAAAGTGATCAGTTTCAGTTCATAATTGATCATAATGATTTGATTAAGTGTCAAAGACTAGTGTCTGCTAATACTAACTGATATAATTAAAAAGGAGAGATCGATCCAACATGGGAAGCAGGATACACAGCAGACTCATAGAATAGCAGATGTCCTAAAGAACACTCTGGCCTCAGAATCAGCCCTTAAGGCATTCAGATCTCACTAAAAAGCTCATGAGAGTATTTTAGGCATGGAAAGCCAAGACACACACACACACAAAATGACCTAAATGAAAGATCTCTGTTAGGGAGCTCCAAGTGGAAAGAATGGGCCATCAAAGAAGGAGGTACCTTTCTCTGAAGGGGGGAGAGAACTTCCACTTGACTATGGCCTTGTCTAAATAAGATCTGAGTTGGCAAACTCAAGAGGCTTCCATAGCCTTGGCAGCTCATAACAAGAGCCTCGGGTGATTACTGACGTCATAAATAAGAGTATCAATTGTTAAATCAACAACAGGAGTCACTGTGCACTTACTCCCCATGTAGGATCTCTGTCTTTAATGTGTTGTACTATGTGAATTAACAGTATAACTAGTACTCAAACAGTACTTTATACTTTGTGTTTCTGTGTGGCTGCAAACTGTTGAAATCTTTACTTAGAATTTACCAAATTTTTCTTCATATATGAAGATAACTGAAAATGAATCTTGATGAAGAATGAGATAGGAGAGGGAGTGGGAGATGGGATGCTGGTAGGTGGGAAGGTGGTTATGGGGGGAAAAAGCCATTATAACCCAAAAGTTTTACTTTGGAAATTTATATTTATTAAATAAAAGTTAAAAAAATGTATGACTATGGTCTGATTATTTTACAGGCAAAAGACTATCCATTTAATATATATTGATTATAAAAAGAAAACCTAATTGTTGCCATTTGACAGAGGAGAAAATTCCTAAGCCTTGAAGAAGTTGAGAAATTTGCCTAATGCCATAAAGGTAAGAAATACCAGAGTAAATACTTGCACACAGAGAGGTCTGACTTCTGCACTCAGACTCTTTCCTAGTTACCTGATGATTCTATTTGCTCAAGCATGTGAAGAATGGTTTCTCATAATCATAAATGATTATGGATCTCTGCAGTTTATAAAAAAAAGAAATAAAATTGTTTGAAGTAGTATTTGTACAATCATTTTAGGAAAGATAATAGCCAAATGATAATAGTGCCAGCAATCCAGGATGTATTTTATAGAGCTATAAATATATGCCTTGAATGGTCAAATGCTTTGCCACTCACTTGAGGCAAGTAGTAACAGCCACTAAAACATGCCTTTGCACATTTTAATGCCGTATTATTTCATCACACTTGTAATGAAATGCTCTCAAATTTCAGTGTTATCAGAAAAGAAGAAAAGCAGTAGCTAAACATGGGAGCAAAGTGTAGAAAAGACAAAAGTGCTCTGAGCTACGACCTGGGCCTAACCCTCTATGCACCCATGTGACTTTCAGCACATCCCAACCCTCAGGATCTCAGCATCTCCATCTGTAAACTGAGGTTCACTGTGCCAAGGAAGACCTCTTCAGGCTCAGTCTACCGTTCCTCAGAGGATTTATACTCATGGAACAACATCCTATTGAGCACACACCAGGAGCTGGTACTACAGCAGTCTCAATGCAGAAGCCCCTTTCTCTGATACTAGACTTCAGAGGTCAATGGATGTCTCCAACCTGAGAAGTTGTATTACTTTACAATATTCTCTTCTTACACATCATGAAAATTTCCATACAATGTAACAAAGTCTTGATAACAGCTGTATTTGGGAGATGGTATGGGGGGGGGGCTGTTCTTGGCACTATTGTCTCTACTTTTGTGATATCTGAAAATTTTAAGCATAAAATTTAAGATAAAGAGATTAGAAAAGCTTCAAGGGGCCCTCTGCTTCTGTCAACAGTCCACTAGTTGAGTCTGATAAATCTTCCCATTGGAGATAAGTAAGAAAGAGAGATAAAACACTTATTAAATGCTGTAAAACCTCTGACAGCTAATGAGAATGCGGGGGAAAGGCATCAAACTAGGATCAGGGGAAGGAAGGCATCTAGAGAAAAGAGCATGGACCTGTTTTCGCTCTCTAGGTATTGTGAGGAGCCAAGGAAAGAGATACTTGTATTCAGAATCACAGAGGAGATGGAGGACTGATCTGAGCATACTATTTGTTTTGGATTGAGATCTTCAAAGAGCTGCACCCTTGCAGGAAGGGAGATCAGAGAGCCAACAAACGCTTACTGAGGATTCTAGATCATCTTCCAACCATCTCAGTCTCTAAAACTGAAACAAGGTGCTTTCAGAATGTTCACACTCCAAGTGCTTGCAGAAGAAAACGTAAATCCTTCTAGACTAAATAATCCCATCCTTGACCTCAAACTATATCTAACAAAAAAAAAACCTGCAAATAGAATGTCACATACACAATTAAAAATAACCAAGCACAAATGGAGGTAAGATTTCAGCAAAGCCAACAGAAGTAGAAACACACCCATAAAGTTCCATATACTGGAATTATCTAAAACAGATTTTTCGCTAGAACTTCTACTATTTCAGGGAAGATAAAATTACAAAGTTGAGAATTTCAACATGGCAATGTGTAAATGATTTGAATTGTGCCTCCCCCTCCCCCCCCCCCCGAGAGATATGTCCACATTGTAATCTTTGGGACCTGTTACAATAATGGCAGAGGTGACTAGTTTAATGGAAAAAGACATGTCTATGCTAAGGGTGTTGAAGAGAGGAGCTTACTTTGGATGATAAGCTGCAACTGCAGTCACATATGTCTTTAAGATAGTGGCAACATTTTACAACAGACACACAGAGGAGAAGGCAATGGCAGGATGCAGCAGAGAGATGTGGTTTCAAGGAAGGCCACTGGAAGCCGGAAGGGCCAAGGCATGGGCTCTAGGGGGTATGTGGCTGCTAAAATCTCCTCTTACATCCTCCAGAACTGTTGCAGAATACACTGCTGTTGAAGCTACTCAGTTTGAGGGAAATTTTTACACAGTGCTATGAATAATACGAGGAGAGTTCAAAGAGTTTGTGGAAAAATAGAATTAAAAGTTAAGTTTATCTGATTTGGATCTTCTCCCTCTACTGAATAGTAGCCTGTTGTTCAGGTTTTAGTTCCATAATATAAAATGGGAAACAGGAACTGGTTTGCTTATGATTGTCTTAACCTTTCGTTTGACGTTTGAGACATGCTGTGCTCCACTGGGTAAGAAGGTAAACTCTTTTTAACAATTTCAGGAAAGACTGGTAAACTAACTCCTGAGGTCATGCTGACACCAGTGCTGTGACAGGGAGTCCTGAGCCCTGGAACAATGCATCCCAATATAAGTTGTGAGCTATGGATATTCATAGCAAAGAGGGAGACGTAAATATAGCAATTAATCTAGTTTGAAGATTTTGGAAGAACTGAGAATCCCAACAGACTATTGTTTCATTTCTGGCTCCATTGGGGCAAGTTGATTATCACTAGTGAATTTTCTGCCATCTTTTGTAAAGATCACAGCATGAATCCCATTGGGGTCTTGAGAATATTAATTAGAAATTAATGAATGCAATTGTTACAGGTGGGAACAAAAAAAAAGTTAAACTTATTTTTACATGGAATGGAAGACTTCTTTGTACTGTTCTATTTTTTGTGATGTTTGAAATGTTTAATGGTAAACATTTATATAGAGATGAGAAAGACTTCAGGGAGAGTTCTGCTCCTGATAATGACCCAATAGTTGCATCAAAAGTTTTGAAATGTGCTGTGGTATAGTAGGTTAAGCCTCTACCTGTGGTGCTGGCACCTCATATGGGTGCCAGTTCAAGTGCCCCCTGTTCCACTTCAAATCTAACTGGGCAAGCGGTGAAAGATGGCTCAAGTGCTTGGGCCCCTGCAACCATGTGGGAGACCCAGAAGAAGCTCCGGGCTCCTCATTTCAGATCGGCCCAGCTCTAGCCAATGCAGCCATTTGGGGATTGAACCAGTGGATGGAAGACCTCTCTGTCTCTCCCTTCCTCCCTCTGTAACTCTGCTTCACAGGTAAATAAACACATATTTTCAAAAAAGGTTTTGAAATCCATACACAGTTTTTTTCACAACACATATTTTCCATGAACTTTTTGAAGACTCCTTGTATAAATGAGAAACTCAAAAACAGAAAGGGTCAGAGAAATATTAGACTTAAAACTATATTCACTAAAATTCATAACTTACTGAATGAATTTAACTCTGGAAGAATAAACACAGTTGAAGTCAGGAGAAAACATCTACAATAAAGCTCAGGAAGGCAAAAGAATGGGAAAACAAACAAACAAACTAACAAAACAGAATAAGACACCTAACAGTGAGAAGCTATAACACACACGTAATTATAGCCCAAGGAAAAGAGTAGAATCATGGGGCAGAGCATTATTTGACAAGATAATAGCTGAGCACTTTCGAAAGCTGAAGAGCAACATCAGGCTTTAGAAGGAGCCAAGAAAAGGAGCCCTGGAAGCTCCAAGCAGGATACATGAAAAGAAAACTCCAGTGAGGCACATTGTAAGGCAACTGCTAAAATCACAAAGGAAAAAAATTTCAAATCAGCCTAAGGGGAAAAAGGAACAAAAATTAGACTTTCAGCTAACTTATCAACAGAAATAAAGGAAGCCAGAAGTAAATGAAATATCTTTAAAGTGCTAAGAGAATGTAATTGACAGCCCAGAGAAAATATCCTCCAGAATGATACCCTCCAGAATGATGGTGAAATAAAGTATTTCAGACAAACAAAAACTCAAAGAATTGGTTACCAGCAGAGTTCCAATAAAGGAAATTCTACAAGGTGTTCTTCCGGCAAAACAAAGGTGATCCCAGGTGGAAGATCAATGACACAAAAATGAAAAGTACAGAAAGAGCAAATATCTGAGCAAATCACAGTGAATCATGATTGAGCAGAGCACTAATAACAGTGTCTTGGGAATCTGAACATTGTGGAAGTAAAGTACACAACAGTGACATGTCAGTTGAGACACAGAAAGTCATTAAGGGTACTAAGACCGAAATCAGGACTGCATACCATAATCTCTCCTGCAGGCAACAAAACACCCCAAGATAATAGAAAACTTCCAAGTCTACAGAGGGGAAAAGTGGATGAGCTAAACAAAGACAACATACATACCTTCAGTGGAAAAGGGAGGAAACGCAGAGAAACAGCAACGAGGAACAAACAGAAATAAAAGATAAATAGTAAGTAAATAGGATACTCAATTTAAATCCAACCATTGAGAATGCTCCAAAATACAAAGACTGTCAAAACCAACCACATGTTGTATACAAGAGACATATCTAAACAATAAAGCTAGAAATATGAGAACTAAAAGGATCAATATACACATACACACACCAAGAAAATATTAACCAAAAAGCTGGCATAGCTTTATTAATATCAGATAAAGCAGACTTTATGGTAAAAACAAACTTTCTAGGTACATGGAGAGTCACTTTGTGATGAAGAAAAACACAAGTCAATACATATAGTACAGAATTTAAACATACCTCTCTCAGAAACCTATAAAAAAAAACTAAAAAAGAACATAGAAAATTTGAAGAACATAAACAGCAAAGTTATTCAAATAAACATACACAGAACATTGTATGCAACAACTACAGAACACACTTTATCTTCAACACATAGCTCACATGGACAAAAACAAGCCATATGCTATGAAATTACACAATCTCAACACATTGCACAGTACTTAAGCCATTCCGAGTATATTCTTTGCTAACAATGCAATGAAGCTTTAAAAAAAGTCAATAATAAGGCAACAGCTAGAAAATCTGTGGACAAAATTAGAAAATACTCTTAACTGAAAGATAATAAAATGATGTCATATACAACTTCTAAAATAAAACAAAAACACTACTTAACAGAAACTATTACTTGAATACATACAACAGGGCAAAACCTGAGAATACACAAACTATCTAATTTCAAGAAATCATTTACAAAAATCAACAAATTTCAACTGAAGAATAAAAGAAAGGAAGTAAAGCTAAGGGAAGAAATGAGTGAAGACAAACATACAGTATAAAAGACCAACACAGGGAAATATTGAAAACCTTAAAAAATTAATAAGCCTTTGATTTAGAAATGATAAGGAATGTCACTATCATTCATACAAATATTAAATACAGGAAGATATTATGAGAAAATTTATGCCAGTTAACTTGAACTTTTAGATGAAAATGGAGCTAGATACAGACTTTATACTCTTCATAAAAATTAACTCAGAATTCACTACAAGACACAAATAGAAAACACAAAACTACAAACTTGTAGAATATAACACTGGAGAAAATCTAGGGGATTTTGGGTTTGGTAATAACTTTTCAAGAACAACACCAAAGCACAATCCAAAAAAGCAAGAATTAATAAGCTAGACTTCATTAAAATTAGACATTGCTGCTTTGGAAAAGGCACTGTCAAGAGAATGAAAAAAACAAACCACAGCCTGGCAGAAAATGTTTGCAAAAGACACATCAGATGGAGAACTCTCGTCCAAAATAAATAAAGAACTCATAAAACTCAGCAATAAAAACACAAACAATCCAATTTTAAAAATGGACCAAAGACCTTAACAGACATTTCACTAAATGATGGCAAGTCAACATATGAAAAGATGCCCCAAATCACACTGTCCTAAGAGAAAGGCAAATTAAAGCAATGAAATACTGGTACACACCTATTAAAATGGCCAGATCCAGAACACTGACAACAAATGTTAGAGAGGATCTGCAGCAATGGGAACTCTTATTGACTGTTGATAGGAACATAAAATGGCACAGCCTCTTTAGAACACAGTTTGGTAATTTCTTACAAACCCAACAATACTCTTATCTGATCATTCAGCACTCATAGTCCAAAAACTTACAAACATACAAAAACCTGCACACAGATGTTTACAGTGCTTTTATTCATACTTGGGATGATGCAAATAAGATATCCTACAGTAGGTAAGTAACTAAATAAACTGTAGTGCATTCAGACTGGAGTATGATTTGGTGCTAAGAAGAAAAGAGCTGTGAACAGACATGGAGAAAATTAATTGTAGATTACCAAGTAAAAGAAGCCAATCTGAAAATCATACTATATGACTCCAACTATATGACATTCTGGAACAGATAAAACTCTGGAGAAGAAAAAGATCCATGGTTTCCAGGGGCAAAGGCAGTGGTGGTGATGAACTGGCAGAGTGCAAACACTCTTAGGGCAGTGAATATACTCTGTATGGTGGGTGCTCTATGGTGAATATATGTCATCATACATTTGTCTAAGGTCAAGGAATGTACAATATGAAGAGTAAGCCATGTGCTGTTCTGATAAGAAGGTGCCAGTGTAGGTTCATCAGCTAGAACAAATGTACCACTCTGGAGGGGATGTTGATAATGCATGTGTCAGGGAGTTATGGGAAATTTATACCTTCTCCTCAATTTTGCAGTGAATCTAAAATTATGATAAAATAATTAAAATCCATTAAATTGCAATGTAAAACTCAAAACATCATCATAAAAGATACACCAGCTCCTCATGACTTCACCTGAAAATTCTATTAGAGAGACAAAGACAGAAACAGATTTTTCCTTTGGCTGGTTCACTCTCCAAATGCCTGCACCAGCCAAAACTGGGCCAGGCCAAACTCAGGATCCCAGAACTCACTCCAGGTCTCTCATGTGAGTGGCAGGGATTCAAGCACTGTTGCCTCCCAGGTGCACATTAGCAGGAAGCTGGAATCTGAATCAGATCAGGACTTGAACCCAGGCACTCCAACGTGGGATCTGGGGATCCCACCTGGCATCTCAATCTCTGTGGCCAAACATTTATCCTTAAAACAATTTAAAGAAGGCACAATGCTGAGTACACTCAAATACCTCCAGGAAACAGGAAATGAACAGGCATTTTCTGACTCTTTTTAAGCATAACCTTGATAACCCAAACCTCACATAGACTTTGCAAGAAAGGAAAATTTAATCTTGAACATAGAGGTAAAAAAACATAAAGTAAATATCAGTAAACCAAACAGACCAATATATAAAACTATCTTAACCCAGCTGAGTTTATTCTACAAATGCATGCATATTTAACATTTTTTAAAATGGTATTCAACACATCAACAGAATTAAGGAAAACAGGGTTGAAAATTTCAACATTTATTTATGAATAAAACCTCTTACCAATTATAAAGGAAATTGAAAGTATGTCACTGTAAAAATTAAAAAAAAAAAAATGGGTCTGGTGTTGGGGCGTAGTGGACTAAGCCTCCCTCTGTGGCAGCATCCCAAATGGGCACTGGTTTGTGTCCTGGTCCTCCTGTTCCAATCCAGCTTTCTGCTATGGCCTTGGGAAAGCAACAGAAGACTGCCCAAGTGCTTGAGTCCCTGCACCCACGTGGGAGACCCAGAGGAGGCTGCTAGCTCTTGGCTCCTGGCTCCTGGATCCTAGCTCCTGAATCCAGACAGGCCCAGCTCCAACTGTTGCGACCATTTGGGAAGTGAACCACTGAATGGAAGACCTTTCTCTCTGTCTCTCCCTCTCTCTGTCTGTAACTCTACTTCTCAAATAAATAAATAAATCTTCTTAAAAATTCAAAGAAAAGTAAGAAAAGAAGAAGGATGGAGGGTAGGGTAGAAAGTATCATTATACTCTTAAAACTTTATATATAGAATACATGAAATTTGTTTCCTTTATATAAATTTTTAAAAAGGGAAATTTCCCTTAAAATGTATTTTTAAAAATTCTATTGTAAATCTAACCCATTGATGAAACATCAAAAGCTTTCTCACTAAAGAACAATGTTATTAAGAGAGTAATCTCCACAACCAAGTGAGAAAAATAAATAACAGATAAAACAATTAGAAAAGTAGAAATACAAGTGTAATTTTTAACGGAAGATATGATTATGATGTAGAAATCCAAAAAACTCTACAAATAGAATTAATAAGTGGATTTAGGGGGCCGGTGCTGTGGCACGGCAGGTTAAGCTGTGGCCTGCAATACCGGCAACCCACATGGGTGCCAATTTGTGTCCTGGCTGTCAACTTCCAACACAGTTCCCTGCTAATGCACCTGGGAAAGAAAGTAGTACAGGATGGCCCAGTCCCTGAACCTCTACCACCCATGTAGGAGACCCAGCATAAAGCTCCTAGCTCCTGGCTCCTGGTTCCTGGCTTCGGCCTGGCCCAGCCCTGGCTGTTTGCAGGCATTTTGTGAGTAACAGTGGAAGAGAGCTCTCTTGTTTGTTCTCGTTCTCATTCTCTTTCTCTCCCTCTCCCTCTTTCTCTCTCTCTCTCTTAAATGAATAAGTTTTTAAAAGACCACCAAGTGGCATATGTATAAAAATAATAAAATAGATCAATGGATCAATGGAATTTTTAAAAAGGTTCAAAAAATCAGAGCTTAACATCTATGAGCATTTGGATGTCTCTGCCAAGTAACAGTGAAAGCATTCTTTTTAATGAATGGTGCCAGGAAAGTTGACTTCCTATTTTACATCAAACAGAAAATGAAATATAGACATAAGTGTGAAAGGCAAAGTAACATAGTTTCTAGTAGTTAATATGCTAAAATATTTTCATGAAATCAAAGTGGTTAAAAAAAAAACTCCTTAAGGAGAACTTTTTTAAAAGATGTATTTATTTATTTGAAAGGCAGAATTACAGAGGCAGAGGCAGGAGAGAGATACACTCCCCAGATGGCCGCAACAGCCAGAGCTGAGCAGATCCAAAGCCAGGAGCCAGGAGCTTCTTCCAGGTCTCCCACTCAGGTGCAGGGGCCCAAGGACTTGGGCCATCTTCTACAGCTTCCCGGCCATAGCAGAGAGCTGGATCAGAAGTAGAGTAGGGGCTGGCCCCGTGGTGCCCTAGGTTAGTCCTCCGCCTGCGGCACCAGCATTCTATATGGACGCCGGTTCTAGTTCCGGTTGCTCTTCCAGTCCAGCTCTCTGCTGTGGCCTGGGAAAGCAGTGGAGGATGGCCCAAGTGCTTTCTCTCTTTCTCACTGTCTGTAACTCTGCCTGTCAAATAAATAAATAAAAATCTTAAAAAAAAAAAAAGTAGAGCCGCCAGGACTCAAACCAGTGCCCATCTGGGATGCTGGCACTGCAGGCAACAGCTTTAACTGCTATGCCACAGCACTAGCCCCAGGAGAACTTTTTTTTAAAAAGATTTCAGAGTTACACAGAGAGAAAAGAGGCATAGAGAGAAAGAGAGAGAACGGGAGGTCTTCTATCCAATGGTTCACTCCCCAGTTGGCTGCAACAGCCGGAGCTGCGCCAATCCAAAGCCGGGAGCCAGGAGCTTCTTCTGGGTCTCCCACGCGGGTGCAGGGGCCCAAGCACTTGGGCCATCTTCCACTGCTTTCCCAGGTCATAGCAGAGAGCTGGAACAGAAGTGGAGCAGCCACTCTTTCTGTTTCTGTCTTTCTCTTTTCCTTTCTGCCTTTCAAAAAACAACAACAAAAAAAAATCACAGCAAAAGAAAAGAGAGGGAAAAAAAAAGACCAAGACACCCAGTTTTTCAAAATAGGAAAAATACTAGAACAGGCAGTTCACACAAGAAAATATTCAAATAGCCAATAAACATTGAAAAGGTGGTCCACCTTATTCTTAATCAAGGAAATGTAAATTAAAACCCCCAAGAGATTACCAGAAAAATTAAAAACAGGGTGTTGGCAAGAAGCAATGGGAACTCCAGTACACTACGGGTGTGACAGTAATTTGAAACAATAATTTTGGAAAATAGTTTGGCACTTTCTACCATCAGGAAAAATCGTGAAAGATTTTGAATAGTGGAGACAAAAAGAATAAAAAGTATTCAAATGAGTGCACCCTTCTGTGTTATCCTGCTTCTCATTGTCTGTGAGCTATTCTATAACTATTCAAGTTGCTGGAAACTGATCAGGATACAAATGCTTCTTGATCATATAAATGCAAATGACTTGCATCTGCTGGGATGCAATGCATTACTGTCATCTACTCATAAGTTTATTTCCTCATCTTTTATTGCCTGTATATTTGTGAATCTTTCAATTCTCTGAAACAACTGTAACATTTTACTGGTTCCCTCATTAATTAATAAGTTAAATGAAATCTTTGATACAAGCTCATTTTATATTTGTATTAGAATGTTTTTACTTTTAGTAAAATCACAGAAACAAAAAAACCTACCTTTACAATACTAAGGCCAAAGACAACATATATCCTGTGTACCAGCAATTCTACTCCTAAGTACACAACCAACAGAAATGCTTGCATATCTACTCCAAGAAATAAGTGCAAGAATGTTCATAACATCATTATGTGTAATAACTTATAATAACTAAAACCTTAGAAAAATCCCAAATATGAATCAGTGGTCAAATGGACAAATACTGAAATAGTGCTGTCCTAAATATGGCATGTTAGGGGGCTAGCACTGTGGCTCAGCGGGTTAAAGCCCTGGCCTGAAGCACCAGCATCCCACATAGGTGCCTGTTTGAGACCTGGCTGCTCCACTTCCAATCCAGCTCTACTGTGGCCTGGGAAAGCAGTAGAAGATGGCCCAACTCCTTGGGCCCCTGTACCCTCTGGGAGACCCAGAAGAAACTCCTGGCTCCTGGCTTCAGATTGGTGCAGCTCTGGCCGTTGCGGCCAATTGGGGAGTGAACCATCGGATGGAAGACCTCTCTCTCTCTCTTTCTCTTTCCCTCTCTGCCTCTGCTCTCTCTGTGTAACTCTGAGTTTCAAATAAATAAATAAATCTCTAAATACGACATATCAGATGAATGAACCACAGTTGCACATCATAACATTCGTGAACTTCATAAACGTAATACTGAGAAAAAGCAGCTGGACATAAAGCAACACTATATGATTCCATCTACATCAAATGTAAGAAAAGAGACAAGACTGAATGACACTATTTAGAAATTCATGCTTGGGTGACATAGCTTCTAGTAAGAATTGCTTTTCTCTTCCTCACAAACTCAAGGTGGAGGTTGAGAGAAAATTCAAATGGGGAAAGAGTTGGAGGAGCATTTGTGGGACAACTGCAATGTTCTCATCTTTGCATTGATAACAACAGCAATTATAAATATATTAACTTGTGATACATCACTGAGCTATTTATTTCTTTGGTACACTTTTCTTAATGTAACAGCCATTACCTTTCACAACAAACAGAACATTGAAAACCAGGGCAGGGGTGGGGGTGTTAAAGGAGTGAAGGATGCAACATGCGATTAAGAGACAACAGCTGTAGTACTCACTGTATTCTCCAACAAGCAGTTTTCCACATTAATATTCCCAGTCATAAAATAAATGGCCTTCAGAGATTATTTTCTAATCTTCCAAAGCAGTAACACAAATTCAATAAGCTGCTGAAAAGACCCAAAGCTTTTTTTTCTTAATAGGCTTGCCAGGTTCTTTTTTTTTTCTATAGTTTAAGCTTCTCTCTCTCTCTCTCTCTCTCTCTCTCTCTCTCTCTCTCTGTGTGTGTGTGTGTGTGTGTGTGTGTGTGTCTCAAAACAGAAAATTAGCTGCCACTGGAGAGAGAAATTAACACTCATTTCAAGAGACAGTTGTTTCTTTCCCTCCACAGTAACTTGATATACTTCTGCATGCATCAGGTGCTGGTGACAGCCCTTTTGTCACCGGCATAGGTAAATGTTGCCTAGGTAACCAAAGCCTCCACTGGCAGCACAAGCTCCTCCTGTGTGCCTGGTCTCAGCTCACTAGGCAGAGTGGACATGAGCCCTACACACAAGAAGCCGAGAAGTTAGAAAATTCATCCAACAACTGAGTTGTTCATGTTTTGATTCCTTATGTCATGATGTTATTAAGGCCTAGCCGGGGCACCATGCCAATGGCTTCACACATCTGCAAGACTCAATTACACTCAGTCTTAGGGGAGGGGGGAAGACTAAAGGTGGGGTGAGTGAAGGGAGGGAAGGAAACTGGACAAATACTTCTCAGGACTCCCCCACTCCTCTATCAATACAGCAATGCCAACTCCTTCCTTTTGGGGACTAAAAAGGGTAATAGTTTCTATTGAACACTTGCTATGTGCCAAGCACTTGACACAAAATATCTCATTTAGGGGCTGGCACTGTGGCATAGTAAGTCAAGCCTCCACCTACAGTGCCAACATCCCACACAAACACCAGTTCAAGTCCCTGCTGCTCCACTTCCAATCCAGCTCCCTGATAATGGCCTGGGGAAGGCAGCAGAAGACAATCCAAGTGCTTGGGCTCCTGCACCCATGTGGGAGACCCAGAAGAAGCTCCTGGTTCCTAGCTTCGAATCAGCACAGCTCTAACCACTGGGGCGTTTGGGGAGTGAAGCAGCAGATGGAAGAGTGCTCTGTCTCCCCCTCTCTATCTGTAACTGTGCCTCTCAAATAAATAAATGAATCTTTTTCTAAAAAAAAGTCATATTTAATCTTCACAATCATCCTGTCAAGTAGGCAGTTTTGTCTTTTGTTCCAGGAGGAAACTGCGATGGCCGGCGCCGCGGCTCAGTAGGCTAATCCTCCGCCTTGCGGCGCCGGCACACCAGGTTCTAGTCCTGGTCGGGGCGCCGGATTCTGTCCCGGTTGCCCCTCTTCCAGGCCAGCTCTCTGCTGTGGCCCAGGAGTGCAGCGGAGGATGGCCCAAGTGCTTGGGCCCTGCACCCCATGGGAGACCAGGAGAAGCACCTGGCTCCTGGCTTCGGATCAGCGTGATGCGCCGGCCGTAGCGCGCCGGCAGCGGCGGCCATTGGAGGGTGAACCAACGGCAAAAAGGAAGACCTTTCTCTCTGTCTCTCTCTCTCTCACTGTCCACTCTGCCTGTCAAAAAAAAAAAAAGAGTTAAGAAAGAGTTAAGTGATATGTCTAAGACCACAGGTGGAGAGCAGTCTGACCAACTGCCTGGAGAAAACCGTTACCATCCTTCCTGACACACACACACACACACACACACACACCCCTCCATTCTAGTGGAAAAGCACCAGTCTTCCTCAAAGGCAACCAATTAGCCAGTCCGCCTATATCTCTCCAGCTTTGAAATTGATCAAGTCTGGGGCCAGCGCTGTGGTACAGCAGGTTAACACTCTAGCCTGAAGTGCCAGCATCCCATATGGGAGCCGGTTCGAGACCCGGCTGCTCCACTTCTGATCCAGCTCTCTGCTATGGCCTGGGAAAGCAGTAGAGGATGGCCCAAGTCCTTGGGCCCCTGCACCTGTGTGGGAGACCAGGAGGAAGCACCTGGCTCCTGGCTTCAGATCAGTGCAGCTCCAGCCATTGTGGCCAATTGGGGAGTGAACCATTGGATGGAAGACCTCTCTCTCTCTGCCTCTCCTCTCTCTGTGTAACTCTGACTTTCAAATAAATATATCTTAAAAAAAAAAAAAAAGAAATTGATCAAGTCACCGTTAATAATTCAGAAAAAGTGGAGTATAAAAACAGTAAATAAAATTTCTTTCACTACAGTCAATTTAACCAACAACCAGCACTGCTGCTTTAGATACTTGTATCCCATATAATAGTATGCCTGATATCTGAGTTCGGGCTCTCAATTCTGGCTTCTGTAAAGTATACCCTGGGAGACAGCAGGTGCTGCTATAAATGCTTGGGTCCCTGCCACCCACATGGGAGACCCACATTAAGTTCCTGGCTCCTTGTTTTAGCCTGGCCCAACCCTTGACTGACAACTGCTGTAAGTATTTGGGAGTGAACCAACAGATAGATGTCTCTACCCCAACTTCTCAAATAATAAAAAATAAACAAATAAGCTTTTAAAGATTTATTTATTTACTTGAAAGGCAGAGTTAAAGTTAGAGAGAGAGAGAGACAGAGACAGAGAGAGAACTTCCATCTGTTAGTTGACTCCCCAAATGGCCACAATGGCTGAGGTTGGGCCAGGCTGAAGCCAGGATCCCAAAACTTCATCTGGATCTTCCACATGGGTAGCAGGGGCCCAAGCATCCTCCACTGCTTTCCCAGGTAACAAGCAGGGAGCTGGATTGGAAGTGGAGCTGCTAGAACTCAAACAGGAGCTTACATGGGATGCTGGCGTCATAGGGGGCAGCTTAACACTCTGTGCCACAACACCAGCCCCAATAAATAATTTTTAAGTATATAATCTTACTTCTGTTTCTGAATAGTGGAGCAAAGATTATTCTGCTCAGTTTATCTCTAAGGTTCAAAGAGGCTTGCTATCTGACCTCAGAGCCCAGATGTTAATAAGGAAAAAAGGAAGCTAGTTCAGATTCTGCCTTCAGGGCCCCCAGTCATCTCATGTACTAAAGATGACTCTAACAGTACAATATACAGGCACCCAGGGAGCAGGTGGATGTTATAATGTATGGAACAGCATCAAGAGAAAGAAGAAAGAAAGCTGGGTTTCTCAGTGATACTGAGTGATGATGAAGTACAAAGATCATGGGGTAAAGCACAGAGGGAGGAAATGGGAAGAGTCAGTTCAGATATGGAACAGGAAGTGGGGGAACTAATTTGCAGTTGGAATTGACAGCCCAGGCTTGCCAAGGAAGGAGACAAGTCACTGCGGAAAGTCTGTCTTCATAGCTTTCTGGTGACAAACCAGAAATTCCACTTCCTGGCACCCCACACATTTCCCTTCCACCAGCATAATCTTCAGAGAGGTAATTCGTGTCTGTCTTCCCCATACTTTAAAATTCTTTGGTCACTAGAATTGGAGCAACACCACCACTGGAGCACAAACTCTGCAGTCAGATTTCCTAGGTTCACAATCCTAGCTCTGAAATACAAGGATTGTGTCACCTTGGGCACGTTACTGAAGTCACTACCAGTCTCTGATTCTTTCTTTGCAAAATGAGATTAGTAAACAATCCCAAAGGCATGTTGGAGAACAGAGATAGTTTGAGGCTAAACAGTGCCTAGCAGCTCAAAGGTCCTCAATAAATATGAATCATTTTGATCATTATCCTAAATAGCTTGGACTAGAAATCCATGCCCTTAGTTAAGCACACAGTGTCTACCAGTGTCTGGTCCCCACCTATTTCTCCAGCACCACTTGCAATCATTCACTCAGAGCCAGACACTTGCAGTCCTCCCTTCCCTATCACCTTGATACTTTTGTTCTTACTCTTCCTTCCATCTAGAACATTCTTTCCTGTCTCTCTACCCTGATTATTCTTATGATCTTCTCTGACCCCTCTTAACTTTATCAGTGTTTTCCTGGCACTCTTGAGGCAACTTAGGCCTTTGTCAGAGCTGCAATTACTCCATGATGCTTGTCCAGGAGGAAAACGCACTTATCTCCACGGGTTTTTAACTGGGACAAACCCATAAAACAAAAGATGGAGTAACAGGAGAAAAACAACTTTATTAGCACAAACAGGAGAACCTCAGTAAAAAGTAACTCAAAGCAGTGACTTAGCCTTCTGGCTTGTGTAGTAACTCCCATAGAACTGCGAATGTATCCAAGAAGAGCAAAATAAAGAAATGCAGTTCTAAGTTTCCAAGAGTGGGAAACCATACTACATGGGAGAGAACTAATGAAATGGAGTGGGTTTGCAGATCCCTTTGGTGCCCTCTCTGTGCTGGTAAGAGTTAAGAGTTGTCTTTGAGCAGAAAAGTGGGGAGACAGGACGTTTCCTCCATTTGCTGCTTAATTGTCTTCAGATCGAAAGAGCTTGTATGCCAAAGAGGCGTGTCTGGAAGTGACGTTCTGATCTCCCTCATTTCCACGCCTGCTTCCTTGCATTGTCTTCCACCTTTGAGCTCTTGTGTCTTGCTGACCTCTGCGTCTTCACAGAAGGAAATGCTACCAGCGGGAACTCGGAATTTTCAGCTCTAGCCATGGACCATGGAAGGACAATGTTTGCCAAAGTGATGGAAATCCCCTTCTGTCTTTCTGTATTTCCCTTTATTACTGCAATCTATGAAAGGCTAACAAGCAGCGTCTCATAAAACAGTCCATAAAACTGTATGTGGTAATTAAGTATGGCTAGTCCACAGTGTGGCATGCGGCTAAGGGGCCAGGGACCGCCTTCGCTTCCTCTGCCTCGGAGCTGCTTCCTGCTCTATTTTTCTTTTCTCTCTAGTAAAGTTGTAGAAGACAAATATGCTATAATGGGTCCAGTCTACTCGTGTTAATTTTTAGGCTATGATTTTTCACTATGTCAAAGATGTGCAATTCTTGTCCTGGCTTCAAATCTTTACAACTTGCCTACAAACTTTAACGGGATATTGTATGCATCATCCCACTGAGCTCAGACCCCAAGAAGCCAGCAAAGGTAAGTCAAGCAAAGATAAGTCAACAGGGATAAGGCAAACCATCCCCGTCTCAAGACAAGTCCAGAGGGACCAGCATTGTGGTAAAGCTGCTGCCTATGATGCTGGTAACCCATATGGGCACCGGTTCATGTCCTGGTTACTTCACTTCCAATCCAGCTCCCTGCTAATGTGCCTGGGAAAGTAGCAGAAGAGGGTCCAAGTGTCTGGGCCATTGCCACCCAGGGAAACTATCTGGGGAGACCCAGATGAAATTTCTGGTTCCTGGCTTTAGCCTGGCCCAGTACTGCCCATTGCAGCCATCTGGAGCATGAACCAGCATGGAAGATCTCCACCCACCCCCAACTCCAACTTTCAAAATAAATAATTAAATCTTTAAAAAGAAAAAAAAAATACCCAAAGGAAAAGAAGGACCTTGCTTTAGGAATATAGGTACAGAGGAAGCAAAAGAACACAACAGGAACTGAACAAGCTTGAAGCCAAGGGCAGCTGGGTTTGAGTCTAGACTGTTGCTCACCACTCAGTGGCCCTAGACAACTCACCTCCAGGACACCACTGACACTGTGTGAAATGTAGGCTTCCTTGTTCAAAATTATGAAGAATTTGTTTAGTGTAATTACAGACTATTAAATAAGTCTAGGGTCCATCAAAGCAGGAGATCCTGTGTGATCACACACGTCAAAATGATCATCTCCACATCCAGCCCACGTTCATCTCAGTTTCCTCTGTCACATGGACACAATAATAGCACCACTATGGAAGAGTTTCTGTGAAGGCTGTATTAGAAACTCCCATGACAACTACTTGTAAGAGTATCTGGTGCATATAAAATAATGTTAAGTCTTGCCATTATTATTTTCTCAAAGTCAAGCTATGAAATTAAATAACTGAAGTATTAATATTCAATCACAAAATAATTCTTTACCAAGGGATTAGTCATAAGTTCTTTAAATAGTTAACTTCTTTATTTAATACTATTGAGTTTACAAGAGACAGATGCCTGTACTACTTGCTAAAAAATGTATTAGGCAAAACAAAGAAAATTTCCCATCAGCAAAACAAACCCAAGAAAGAAAGGTGGGCTTGAGATAAAGGCAAGGGGGCAGGCATTTTTATTAAGTCTATAAAGAAAGGTGATTTCTTTCTCTGTTTCTGTGATCCTGGTTCCCTGTAGGATGGTCTTGTATCTTGTAACATGGTTGGGGTTAAAAGCATGAGGTTTGGAGTTGGTTAGAAGAGAGCTGGACTTCCTGGCTCTAAAACCTCAACTCTTTGACCCTAAGTAATTAAATTCTCTAAGCCTGCACTTCCTCATTAACAGTCCAACTTAAAGAAGAATGAAAAACAGATTCACCATGTTGTTGGAGGCTTGAAATGACATAGATGAGGACACTTCAAAAAGTTTGTGGAAAAATAGAATTAAAAGATAAAAGTTTTTTTTTTAAATATGTCATTTTCATGGACTTTTTGGAAACCCTTTGTATGCATGGATCTCAAAATTTTTTTGCACCAAGACAACCTTATCTTTTAATTCCATTTCCCATGAAGTTCTGAAGTACCCCCATACAGAGGTGATGCTTAGCTCAAGGTGTGGAGCACAGTACTGTTCAAGAGCCAGTGGCCAGAGGGCACTGATATGGCAGAATGCCCCAAGTCAGCACTGGGAAACAAGTAATCAGCACATAATGTGCAATGGGCAAGAAGTACCTTAAAAACCCATCCCCTCCAAATTATACTTTAAGATCACAACCACTAACTGTTCACCCATATCAGAAAGAAGCTCAACTGGGGCCGGCGCTGTTACGTAGTAGGCTAAGCCTCTGCCTGCAGCACCAGCTTCCCTTATGGGCACCGGTTAGAGACTTGCTGCTCCTCTTTGGATCTAGCTCTCAGCTACGGCCTGCAAAAGCAGTGGAAGACGGCCCAAGTGCTTGGGCCCCTGAACCCACATGGGAGACCTGGAAGATGCTCCTGATCCCGGCTTCAATCAACTCAGTCGCGGTCGTTGCAGTCATTTGGGGTGAACCAGCAAATGGAAGACCTCTCTCTCTCTCTCTCTCTGTCCCTCTCTCTCTGTCTCTCTCCCTCTCTGTAACTCTTACCTCTCAAATAAATAAATAAAATTTAAAAAGAAAGAAAGAGGCCGGCGCCACACCATACTAGGCTAATCCTCCGCCTGTGGCACCGGCACCTCGGGTTCTAGTCCTGGTTGGGGCGCCGGATTCTGTCCTGGTGGCTCCTCTTCCAGGCCAGCTCTCTGCTGTGGCCAAGGAGTGCAGAGGAGGATGGCCCAAGTGCTTGGGCCCTGCACCCCATGGGAGACCAGGAGGAAGCACCTGGCTCCTGGCTGTGGATCGGTGTAGCACGCCGGCCACAGCATGCCAGCCGTAGCAGCCATTTGGGGGGTGAACCAACGGAAAAAGGAAGACCTTTCTCTCTGTCTCTGTCTCTCTCTCTCTAACTCTGCCTGTCAAAAAAAAAAAAAAAAAGAAAGAAAGAAAGAAAGAGAACGAACCTCAACTGTGCCATCAATGATCCAAAGGCTCAAAAAGTTACTTCCAATTTAGGATTAAATGAATGACTTAATGAAAATTTCATTACCTGCATTAATAGTTTTATTGAATAAGAATATTTTAGTTTAATAGTTCTTTAAAACAGATTGATACATTATCTTAGGCTCATTTTTTTAACTTTTATTTAATGAATATAAATTTCCAAAGTACAGCTTATGGATTACAATGGCTTCCCCCCATAACATCCCTCCCACCCGCAACCCTCCCCTTTCCCACTCCCTCTCCCTTCCATTCACATCAAGATTCATTTTCGTTTCTCTTTATATACAGAAGATCAGTTTAGCATATATTAAGTAAAGATTTCAACAGTTTGACACATTCTCCTTGAAGTGTGGTCACACAGACTGTGCTCTGGGGGCAGGGCAAGACTCCAACCCAGCTCTTTGATTTCAAGGAACATGTGCCTTAAATGTGACTGACTGTACCACACCTAGGGAGAGAGATGCCATTGCCATGTTTTAACTCAGAGCTTTTGATGTAATCACTAAGGTTGTCATAGCTGAAACAAATAATTTCCAAATACAAAGGAGAGTGACTACAGACAACCCAGGACTCTGGACACTCTAAAAAGACAGCAGACAGGGGGCCGGTGCTATGGAGTAGTGGGTAAAGCTGCCACCTGCAGTGCTGGCATCCCATATGGGCGCCAGTTCAAGTCCTGAGTGCTCCACCTCTGATCTAGCTTTCTGCTATGGCCTGGAAAGCAGGCCCCTGAACCGGCGTGGGAGACAGAGAAGAAGCTCCTGGTTCCTGGCTTCAGATCAGCGCAGCTCCGGCTGCTGTGGCCATTTGGGGAGTGAACCAAAAGATGGAAGACCTCCCTCTCTCTCTCTCTCTCTCTCTGCTTCTCTGTATCTCTGCCTTTCAAATAATAAAATAAATAAATCTTTTTAAAAAAGACAGCAGACCATAAAACACTTTACTCCCCACTTCAATGGCTCTACTACATTTAGTCTTGTGCATAAAACATCTCAAAGGAGTCCACGGCCTACAGGGTCCAGTGCGAGCTCCACCATCTGTCCATTCTTCCAGCAGCATCCAGAGACCTGACTAGCTTCAGCCACTTGAAATACCCACCTTTGTCCAACCTCTCAGGAAAACCCACATCTGACCTTTGTCCACAAATATCATGTTTCAAGTCTGAGCCAAAAAGACCCCAGAGCAGCTAAAACAGAGAAAGTAAGAAGTTGAGTTGCCTTGGAGTACACCGAACAGAGAAGCAGAAACAGATCATGTAAGACACTGGAATTATGATAAAAAGGTTATAATTTATTCCAAAGGAAAGGAGAAACCATTGGCCAGTTAAGAGAGGGAGCAAGATCTTCTCATGTGCATTTTTCAAAGTTATTTCTGGCTGCTGTGCCAAAACCTGATACAAGAATGATAAGCAAAGAAGAGGAAGTTGTGGCAGGGAGACCAGCAGACTTCTCAGCATATTATTCCAGCAAGCCTCATACTTATCCATCAAGATTCTGTTCAAGTAGCTGTTCATCAGCGAAGCTAATCCCACTAGGTCTGAAGTGAGCACAGCAAGTCAACCCGTCTTTCTAAGTATAATCTAGTTTGAAAGTTCTTCAAATCAAAGGAAAGTTCAAGAAATTGCTAGATTTTTTAATATTCAGTTTAACTCAGATCAAAACTATTTCCAAAAGCTCCTTCAACACATATTGACGTCTAGTTCTTTTCAAAAGCCCTACATGATTCTCTTCCCTACAGTGGTAAAATAGCATAAAGTTAAAAGCAGGGCATTTTGCGTGAGATCAGAATTTGATTTCCTGGTTATATCACCACCTACTTGGGAGAACTACTTAATTTCCTCAAGCCTCAGTTTCCCCATTTGTAAAGTTTGGCCCACATAATGTAAAATGATTAGTTCACTTGTCACATAGTAGGTGATTAATAAATAGTAACTGCTGCAAGGATAATAATATTGCCATCCCAAAGCAAGGCTTGAAGACAGTTAATATATGAATATAATGGCCATTAGTACAGAGGTACCCGTTAGTATCTGCCTAACAGCAATATGTCAGTTCTATCAAAAAGAGCCTAAAATTTGCAATATAACATGTAAATAACTCTAGAAATAATTCCCTTAAAATAAAACAGTGTTTGTGCAATACATATGTTTGTTACATCCAAACACAGACTCCAGGACCAAACTGCCTGGGTTTAAATGTAACCACTGGTGCCAGCAACCCACATGGGCACCGGCTCAAGTCCTGGCTGCTCCATTTCTGATCCAGCTCTCTGCTATGGCCTGGGAAAGCAGCAGAAGATGGCCCAAGTGCTTGAACCCCTGTACCTGCTTGGGAGACTCCTGGCTTCGGATTGGTGCAGCTCTAGCTGTTGCAGCCATCTGGGGAGTGAACCAGCAGATGGAAGACCTCTCTCTCTCTCTCTCTCTCTGCATCTGCTTTCTGTAACTCTGCCTTTCAAGTAAATAAATAAATAAATAAATCTAAAACTAAACTAAAATAAGTAAGTAACCACTGTACAGCAGACTGTCATGATTTCAATCATTCTGTGCCCCAGTTTCCTAATCTATAAAGTGGGAATTAAGTTAATAAATGTTAAGAGCTAGGAAGAGTGTGTTACTACACAAAAGTAAATATTAGCTAATAACAGAATTAATTATAAAAATAATATGACTTCACAGTTTTCCTACTTACCAGCCACAAGACTTTGGACAAAGAACTTGAGTTTTCTATAAGGCTCAGTTTTCTCACAGATAAAACAAATATGATGATAATAGTAACTTTGTAATAGAATTGTTGACTATGAAAGGAAACCATATGCATGCCTTAAAAATAATGCCTACCATAGGCAGGTACCCAGAAAATGTTTGCTGATGTTGTGTTATCATTAAAGTTATTATTATTATGGGACAGTTACAAATGTTTACTTAGGTATGACTTCAGGAATACCTTCTATTAAATGTATTTTACCTCAACCAAACTCCTGGATTCAAAAGCTACCCCATCTTTTACCAATAATGTGACTGTGAGCATCTCTGAGCTCACTTGCTTTCTTCTCTCTCTCTCTCTCTCTCTCTCAGCCTTAACATTCTCTCCCATATGGACTTTACAATAGTACCTACATGATGCACTCATAAGTATTAAGTGAGATAATGCACAAATACATAGCCCAACACAGTACATGGAAGCAGTCAGCAGATATAAGATAGTATGATATTACTGTTAAAAGACCCTAAATTCTCCTTGCTCTTCAGCCCCTCCTTGTCTACTCCCTCTCAACCCCTCCACACAGCTTGGATTCTAAGTGCTTCATAAGTAAACTTCTTCTTTACACATCTCTATTTGCTGAAAACAAGTGGGGGAGAAAAAGGTCAAACACAGTCCCCTTTATCCTACATAAATTCAGAAGAACGCATACTGAATTTCAACTGCTGTAATAGAGAAGTCTAGAGTGGAATATGGTTTGGATGGGATGTCTTTAAATAAGGCTTTAATATCATGGGTCAAAGATAGGTGAGCAGAAACAAACTTAATTTACTTACAAGTTAGAAGTCACCTACAGAAATACTGGCTCAGATAAAGTCATCAACCAGGCTGCTGAGGTTAAGCAGAATGGTAGAATCAAATCAACATCAAACCAGATGAGGAACAAATAATTAAGCAACATAACCCAGAATAGGAGAAAGAGATTCTCTTACTCCCAGCTAAAAGAATGAGGAGAGCTGGTGCCGCGGCTCACTAGGCTAATCCTCCGCCTTGCGGCGCCAGCACACCGGGGTCTAGTCCAGGTCAGGGTGCCGGATTCTGTCCTGGTTGCCCCTCTTCCAGGCCAGCTCTCTGCTGTGGCCAGGGAGTGCAGTGGAGGATGGCCCAAGTGCTTGGGCCCTGCACCCCATGGGAGACCAGGAAAAGTACCTGGCTCCTGCCATCGGATCAGCGCGGTGCGCCGGCTGCAGCACGGCGGCCATTGGAGGGTGAACCAACGGCAAAAGGAAGACCTTTCTCTCTGTCTCTCTCTCTCACTGTCCACTCTGCCTGTTAAAAAATATATATATATATAAAAATTTAAAAAAAAAGAATGAGGAGAAGAATAAGTTAAGGCAGTAATAAGGTGGCCAAGGTTCAGGCACTTGCTGCTTCTGGGAAATGAATTTTCTCCTAGAAATGGAAAGAAAGGAAGGGCAACAGGGTTGAGAAGGTCAGCAATAAAAGAGCAAACAGGAGTAGGAGTAAAATCAGCCTCCAGACCAGTGTGGAGGTGTGAGGGATGACATCCATAGGTGGTCATGAGTGCCAGGTCACTGGTTTTATGCCAGGCATAGAAATGAATCACATTTCCCAGAGCAGAATTCCTAGCAGAATGGCTTATATCTTGGGACTCGGCACAAGGGCTTTTTCTCCTGGTGACAAGCTTCCTTTCCTTAGGGTTGAGATTACAGTCCTTGAGACCTGTTAGGTAATCAGCCCTACAACTCCTGCACTGGAAGGGGGCATGGAGGCCAGAGATGAAATGCAAAAATCAGAAGAATGGGTTGCACAGTATCTAAAGACATAGAATTGGAGAGTCGAGAAAAAGCTAAAGGAAAAACCTTTACAGATCTATTTCCTACTTTATACCAACATGAGCCTAAAAGAAGGGATGACATCAGCAGTTTTCAAGATTTTCGTTACTTACTAAACTCCCAAATAAGGCTATGAATCGTCAAAATTTTTAAAAAGCTATCATCTTTCACCAATCTTCACTTTCCCCATTCCTAATCCTTAAATAATGACTTTTTAAATATGAGACTAAACCAATAATAAAGATAAGGAATTCTAGCACTAATGCATTAACTTTTGTGACCAAAGCCAGCACACTTTGACTACAGAAGCTATTTCCTGAACTCCCTAATTCTCTTGGGTAGCCAGCCAAGAAATCGTGGGGCCACAGAGCGAGAAAGGATTTGACATGCAATCAGCAAGAATGAAATCCCTTGGTTCAAAAATCATCATAATCTGACTTTCCAGAAATGTATGAGTCATGCCACCAGTGAGGGGTTCATTTCAGTCCCAGTACCTTGCAGCCAGGCACAGTGGCACAATCTCTTCAACAGGCAGTGTGGCCTGAGGCCTAGAGCATTAAGAAAATTTGTGGCTCAATGAGAACAATAGAGGCAGCCATCAAATGATTATAATACCTAAAAACACTTGGGGGAAAATCAGGTTCAGGATTGGAATGCACCCCACTTAAATTTGTAAATTGACTTAAGTCTTCAATCAATTTCTTTTGGGGGAAATCACGGGTTTGAATCCTTGCTCTGCAGCTTCCATAACTCAACAATTATTTATTGAGTTGGATGCCATATGGCAGAGCTAAGCAAAGTGGACATCGGCATTACCTGAGGGCTTGTTAGAAACGCAAAGTCTATGGTCCCATCCCAGGCAGCCTGAGTGGGCTGGCAATCTCAGTGTAACTCACCCTTTAGGAGTCCTGATGCAGTTCAGGTGGAGCAGCACTTGGGTCAGACTATCTCTTTGGAGCACAGACCCTGCATCTCAATTCCAGCCCCACCAAGTGACTTGGGGAAGTTACCTGTCCTTCTAAACTTCAGCCTCCTCTTCCACATATCAGGGCTCGGCTCAATGCTCAGTAAGCAGTACCAATATCTACAGTGTGAAGCTCCAGGACTAGTGCCAGCACACATGGGAGAACGACACTGCACCTGACCTTGTCTCTTACTGTCTCCTGAAATAATTTAACAGTCCAGCACAGGGGTTGGCAAACTTTACCTGCAAAGACAAAGCGAGAGCACAAATATTTTTGGCTTCTCAGGTCATACAATCCTCATCTCAGCCTCTAAACTCTGCCATCGTGGTATGAAAGCAGACACAAGCACTAGGAAATGAAGAAGCCTGGCTCTGTTCCAACAAAACTTTATTTATGGACACCCCAACTTGAATTTTATATCATTTTCATGTGTCACAAAATCTTACTCTTCCCTTGATTTTTTTTCAACCACTGAAAAATGCAAAAACCATTTTTACTCACAGGCATACACAGAAACAGGTAGCAGGCCAGAACTGGCCCTGGGGCTGCAGGTCGCCGACCCTGCTGTTCTAACATTCTGACATGAGTTAGGTTGTTAAATTATATGAACCAGAGTTTCTTCCTCTGTCAGATGAAAGTAATACTGCCCATCCTAAAGGTTTGTTGTGAGACAATAAATATCTGTAAACACCGTGGTAGACTGCCTGACACAGAGAATGCACACAGCAAATGACACCTACTGCTCTTATTACAATGAAATGGTCAGCTCATGAAAAACTGCAAACACTCTGTAGCCTAGAAGATTCGTGAAAGCAGGGCAGGAGCACAGCATGAAAGAATAGGCAAAATGGAGCTGCAGGTTTGTAAACTTATTTGTCCCAAGCACCAGTGGACATTCTGCTCAATTTATGTACACACGAGCAGTAAAAAATAAGCAAAATGAAGCCGGCGCCGTGGCTCAATAGGCTAATCCTCCACCTTGCGGCGCCGGCACACCGGGTTCTAGTCCCGGTTGGGGCGCCGGATTCTGTCCCGGTTGCCCCTCTTCCAGGCCAGCTCTCTGCTATGGCCAGGGAGTGCAGTGGAGGATGGCCCAGGTGCTTGGGCCCTGCACCCCATGGGAGACCAGGAAAAGCACCTGGCTCCTGGCTCCTGCCAGGATCAGCGCGGTGCGCCGGCTGCAGCGGCGGCCATTGGAGGGTGAACCAACGGCAAAAGGAAGACCTTTCTCTCCCTGTCTCTCTCTCTCACTGTCCACTCTGCCTGTCAAAAAAAAAAAAAAAAAAAAAAATAAGCAAAATGTACAAAGGAACTCTAATCACATTACCCTCTTGACTTAAAAGAAGATATGTGCTTTATTCTGTACGTCTAAATTGCACCCATATGTGCTCTGCCACCCCGCCCCCCGGATCTAGGAAACAACTGAAATAAAAGTGTCTGAAGTCTGTCTCTGACCTCAAAGCCTCCAGGAGTTCACACTACCACACTGAGACCAAAGAGCCAACTCACACATGCCCCGGGGAGAATTCACAGCTGCAGGACATCTGGGGGAAATGAGGCTCAGGATATAGAAAATCCTAGGACCCCATTTTCAGAGGAGATTTCAAGGGCTCATCAAAGGCTCAGCACTCATTACTTGCTCATTGTTTGCCTGGCTTTGGCTGCCAAGAGCCTAACCAACAGGTGTGTCCACCTTCTGATCTCCACCTGGTGGGCAGTCCTTTCTGCATTCCCTTAGACTACTACTCTCAATGCTCTGAGTTCAGCAGTATTTTCTGAGGGAGAGGATGGACACACTGTCCAACCCAATAACCATTAGCCTTATGTGAGTACTGAAATTTGGCTGGGCTAAGGAAGGATCCTCATTTTTAGTTTATTTTCATTTAAATTAATGTACATTTAAAAATTGATATTTCACTGAGCAAGCAGAAAATATTTAAGAATGTAGTAAGTTGAACCTGCAAATCTACTTTTCTAATTCAAATGAGTAAAATCTAAATTCAGACCAAGTATTTCTTATCAAAATTTAGCGTCTGAGTTGAGAGACGCTGTGACTGTTAAATATACACCAATTTTGAAGACTGCTTATGAAATGAGGGTACAAATTTTTTTAAAGAAAACTTTTATTTAATGAATACAAATTTCATAGGTATAGTTTTAGGAGTATAGCGGTTCTTCCCCCCATACCCACCCTCCCACTCCCGTCACACCTCCTACTCCCTCTCCCATCCCATTCTTCATTAAAATTCATTTTTAATTAACTTTATATACAGAAGACCAACTCTATACTAAGTAAAAATTTCCACAATTTGTACCCACACAGACACACAAAGTATAAAGAACTGTTTGAAAACAAGTTTTACAGTTAATTCTCATAGTACAATATCATTAATAATTTTTATGTTGACCACAGAAATGATAATATTTTGGATATACTATATTAAATAAAAAAGAAAATTCTACACGCTTCTTTTTACTTCAATATAGCAAACAGAAAATGAACAATTGTAAATGTGGACTGGATTCTATTTGTGCTGGACAGTACACCTGCAGAGCATTAAATAAAGGTATGATCATTACATTCATCACAGAGCTGGAATCGGACTCAGAGTGAGTCTAGCTCTGACCTCAGCACCCCATGGTCTTCTTACCACCCATGCCCTTCATTAACCCTTGATTGAAAAGGAAAATTCCTCAAAGAGAGGCTTTCACTTCTCTTTCCTTAGAATCCCGCCTGCGGCTGGGCCAGGCACACATAAAACAATGACACCAGGAGTCAGCTCTACTCTCCACAGGTGCATCTCTCACTTGTCCCATGGAGAGGAATCACTTCAGATCAGTCATCTGCTCATTCCAGTTCTTAAAACCTGAGATGGGGGTAAGCACTGTGGTGTGGTGGGTAATGTCACTGCCTGCAGTGCTGGCATCCCATACAGGCACCAGTTCAAGCCCCAGCTGCTCCACTTCTGATCCAGCTCTCTGCTAATGCACCTGGGAAAGCAGTGGAAGATGGCCCAAGTTCTTGGGCCCCTGCCACCCATGTGGGAGACCTAGAAGAAGCTCCTGGCTCCTGGGTCCTGGCTTTACTCTGGCACAGCCCTGGCCATTGTGGCCATTTGGGGAGTGAACCAGCAGATGGAAGATCTGTCTTTCTCTCTCCCTCTCCATAACTGTGCCTTTCAAATAAATAAAATAGATCTAAAAAAAAAAAAAAAAAAAAAAAAAAAAAAAAAACCTTGGGATGAACTCCACAACCAGATTTCAGTCCTAGAACCATGACTCCTCCCCCAACCCAGAATGTATACATTTGACTTCTAACTCCCATGTGATCCATGGTCTTTTCAGAGCAAGATGCAAATAAGTTTTTAAAACTGACCAAAGAAGTTTTTTTTTTTTCATTTTGTGTCTAGTAAGTGCATAGCTAATAAATTTTCTATGAAACAAAACAGTCGTTGGAATTGAAGAGAAGGCCCTTCCAGAAAAGGACTTCATGTACAACAGTTTCAACTCCAAATAGATTTTAAGATATAATTGAGGGGCCAGCGCTGTGGTGTAGCGGGTGAAGCCTCCACCTGCAGTGCTGGCATCCCATATGGGAGCCAGTTTGAATCCTGGCTGCTCCACTTCCAATCCAGCTCTCTGCTGTGGCCTGGGAGAGCAGTGGAGGATGGCCCGGGTTCTTGGGCCCCTGTACTCGCGTGGGAGACCTGGAGGAGGCTCCTGGCTCCTGGCTTCGAATCGGTGCAGCTCCAGCCGTTGCAGCCAACTGGGGAGTGAACCAGTAGATGAAAGACCTCTCTCTCTCTCTGCCTCTCCCTCTCTCTCTGTGTGGATCTGAATTTCAAATAAATAAATAAATCTTAAAAAAAGATGTGACTGAATAAACATGAATGTATTCAAGGGTACTTCAAAAAGTTCATGGAAAATGAAATTAAAAGAAAATTTTATTTTGGAGGCCAGCATATGGCCTAAGGGTTAATATGCCAGTTAAGATGCCTGCATCTTATATTGGAGTACTTGGGTTCAATAAATAGCTCTGCTCACAACCCCAAATTCCTGCTAACAGAGACCCTGGGAGGCAGTGGTGATGGCCCATTTAATTGGGTTCCTGCCACCCATGTGGGAGACCTGAATTGAGTTCCCCTGCTCCAGGTTCCAGCCATGGCCCAGTCCAGCCACTGCAGGCATTTGGATCACGAACCAGTGGTAGGAGCTCTGTGTGTTCCACTTCTCTACCCCTCAAATAAATAAACTGTAATTATTTTTTAAAGATAAGTTTATTTGGTGCAAAAAACTACTTTGAAATCCATGCATTATTTTTCATAATACAATTTCTGGCTCAACTTTTTGAAAACCCATTGTTTAAATATTTACTATGTATACACAGCACCACAGACACACACACACACACTTTTTACACAAACACTAGAATTTCCCAAGTACAGGATGTCTCCTTCCCTGGCCCCTAAGCAATCTCTGTAGGGGTTAACCTCTCGCAGACTCTCTCAAGCACCAGATGTTGCGGCCGGACTCCTCCACATCACACAGGAAATCAAAGAGAGGCTGAAGATACGCAGTGTGGGGCAAAGGGTCTCTCATACAACGTTACATACCCCAAGGCTAATATTTATTGAAATCTCTTGAGATCCTAGGCCAAGGTCTCTGACTTAGCAATTTTAAATCGGTTTAAAATCAGAACCAGAGCCCACTCTCAGTTCTTGACTTGAGGACGCGGCAATAGTGAAAGCACAAATAATCCCCTCACCTCATTCACCTTCCTGGAGACAACCCTTTGCAGAGCTGCTAACAAGGACAGGAATTAACCAACTGGGGTGTAGCACTTTCATAAACCAGGAGCTCACTGCAGCTTTTGGAAGGGGATTCTGGTAGCACTTGGAAATCTGCAACTCTTCAATTAGAAAAATACCTTCCTCCACTGTTTCGTAAAGCCTGCAAACAGAATAGAACTCATCCTCGCCCAACTCGCAGGCACAAGAGTGTGTTAAATTCTAAGAGACAGAACCTTTCTTCCTGGAGAGGAGACCTCCTAACTGTGGAAGCCATTTATAAGCCTCCTTGGTTCTCAGGTGGAAACCCCTCCTTTATTCCACCTACTTCCACGACAAGCATCCCAGATTCCAGCTGTTATTATTATTGATAGCATTCATAAGAGTTTTGCCGTTTCTACTTCACATGTGCACAGTTCTTTTGGTTCCAACACCACCCCAGAGGCTGGTCTGGGGTGCCTGAAATGTATACATTTTGTGGGCCTCTTTAAGAAAGTGAATATAGAATCATAAATGCAGAAATGCTATGGCCTCTCCCTAAAGGCCTAGAAGTTTGGCCTCAGGGCAAATCCCCACTCCCTCACTCCCACCCTCAACGCAGGGGATTCACACAAGAGGTCCAGAGTCAACGGGCAACTCAGTGTCAGACACAAAAGTAAACTCTTGATCAAGTCTCCCCAGTCTTTGTGGCCCCTCCAGTTTATCTGTCACAAAGAAAACTCAGAGAAAGGAACAAATCAAAACAACACAGAGAAAAGTGGTCTCCACCAGGCAGTGTGTGGAGGGTCTGGACTGAGAACTGCCAGGGTAGAAGCTGGTGACAGAAACTCAAAGGCTCCACATCCACCTAACTGCACCGGTGTTAAAAGACACGCTACACACCACAAAGTTGAAGCAAAGCTCACCTCCACCACCCACAGGCCTTGGGACCTGGGACAAAGTTCCTTAAAACTTCAGTATCTTCATTTGTCATCAAAGTTTACTCAGCACAGAACCCAGCCCCAGCACTCTGGTGTTTAATAAACAGCAACTATCATAGCTGCCTTTAACATTTTGTCCAAAGAATGCGGCTTTAACGTGAACGGCTCGTTCCCGTAAGTGTGTTAATGTACACGGCAAAAGCATCGGCTCAGCCCCAGTAAGACTGAAAATCAGGCCAGGCGGCTCCTGAGACCTCGGCATTTTCCAGGCAGCAGTAAGGAATGTCACAGCAGATTTATTAGACAAAGCACCTCGTCTCGACTGCACGTGGGGTTATCCGAGAGTGTCAGATTTATCATCTGTGTATCTGGAAAGTCTCTGTGGCTTTCCTGTCTCACTGAAGCCATTTTATTTTCAAAGTTTCACAGATTGAGAACCATAGAACTGCCTGGTTGTGGCTGTTTGGCTTTTGTTTTGGTTTTTTGTTTGCTTATTTCTGTTCATCTGGGGAACCAAAACAACCAAGTTAAACCACCCCAATCTTTCCTGTCTTCCCTTCTTCCAGTCCAGTTTTTTCTCCCCACTCCCACGAGATTTCAAATTGGCTCCATATTTTTTACGAGGAGCAATAACAGATAGACAAGAAAACAGGTTTAAGAAACAAACTAATTGATGACCTCTAATCGTCTTGCAATTCCTTAAAGTGAAAAATCCGTATTATCTCCATGAACAACTCATTCACTTCCAGAAGACAGGTTAGACCCATGCCTATAATTGGCATCTCAAAAAAATAATTAAATAATACCATTTGTGCACTCAACAACTAGCTTGATCAGAATTGCATGTTAGCACAATACTCTGGGAGTGATGGCCAAGATGGGCAAGCATGTCAGAAACCTAAAGGCAACATGGCTATTTAAAAATACAGACCCAATGCCAGGCCCTGGATAGGGCAGAGAGAGTAAGGTTGGAGAGTAATGGGCAGATTCGGGAGATTTTCCTGGAGAGAACTGATGTAATATGGTGAAAGATTAGGTCTGAGGCAGGGGAAGGACAAGGAATAAAAGAGAAGATCTCAGGTTGATATCACCATTCAACCAATTTTCCATCTATAAACACATGAAAACTAGTGACTAGGAGAAGATAACAAAAGCTTAGTCATGCATCTGTTGTATTATCATCTAATGGCTTCATGTTCATAAGCCTTATCAGCCTGGCAAAAATCATAATCTTCCCCAAAGCAGACATGACTCACAAGTATCTTGTGTCTATGTGTCCATTCAGCATCCACTTCAGTATTAGACATAAAACTTAATACAATTAATCAAACAGTTGTTAAGTATCAAAAATGTACAAGACACTATGCTGAAAAAGTACCAGCTGATCATAAAAAGAAATAAGAACAGGTTTCATTACCTAAAAGTCTAAAGTGTCTGTACAAAGGAACATTAGTGACTAATATAAATTTAAAAGTTAAACTTCACCAATAATCAAATAACTACAAAGTAATACAGGTAACTCTCTTGTCTACCAAATTCCACAAGACTTTTTAACACCACATGAGATCTTTCCTTTTTCTTTGCTGGGGCAAGTGAACACAGAGGAGCCAGTGGAGGACTCCAGGGTGGTAGGAGCCAGCAGAGCTTCTTGAAGGAAGCAGACTCGTCCTTGAGTGGATTGTTCATTGGGTCACAGAGCTAACCAGAAAAGCTGCCTAACCAGGAACACAGCAAGAAATAAACCTACTAAGAGCTGTAGGTGTTTTTGCTTTTGTTTTCTGAATCTAACTAATAGACAGGTATTCTCATTTAAGCTCTGGAATAGTCCATTGAGAATGCAAACTCATCCCCATTTTGGACACTAGGACAGGTAAAGGCATAATTAAAACCCACATATTTCTGACTCAAAAGCTCATGTAATGTGGAGTGAGTACATATTCTACAACTAAATGATTATGAGGAAATCATCATTCTGAGAACCAGCCACATGCATGAACAGAAAGGGCCCTCTTCATGCACAGTGCCTTGAGGAAAAAGTTCCATAACCCTTAAAAAGACCAGCATTAGCTGACATGGCTTCTCATAGTTTGTCAGAGTTTCCCACTATAAAGGTCACTCTTGCACAGGCAATAATGACACGCTACATCTCTGTATCTCATTTTTTTTATGTGTCAAAATGGATAGGAAAATTGGGGCCAGTTCTGTAGTTAAGCCATCACCTGCAGCACTGGATCCCATGTGTGCACTCTTTCAAGCCCTGGCTGCTCCACTTCTGATCTAGCTCACTGCTAAAGAGCCTACGAAAGTTGCAGAAGATGGCCCAAGTCCTTGGGACCCTGCACCCATGTGGGAGATCCACATGAAGCTCCTGGCTCCTGTTTTCGACCTGTGCAAGCCCTGGCCATTGCAGCCATTTGGGGAATGAGCCAGCGAATGGAAAATCTCTCTGTGTCTCTCTCTCTCTGCCTCTGCCTCTCTGTAATTCTGCCTTTCAAATAAGTAAATCTTAAAAAAAAAAAAAAAAAAAAAAAAGGAAAATCTACTTCAAAAATCTGTTGAGATTAAAGTATTAACCCACAGAATAAAGTTAGCATTGCATCAAGAGTTATCTTTCAAAATGCAAGCCCAATTGCAGTAAATCCCACCTAGCCTTCAAGCCCCAGTTCCAACACCATCAGAAGAAAGCCTGACTTGAATACCCAATGACAATGTTCACACTCTCTCCCTCGTTGCTGCTATTATGCTTTCTGTGTACTTACGGTACTTTATTCTTCACAATGTAACATAAACATTCACTTACTTTTCTATCTCCCATACTATACTGCAAATCACTTGATAGGAGGTCAATGTTTTGGTTTTAAAAAAAAAAAAAAAGATTTATTGATTTGAAAGAGTTAGAGAGAGAGAAAGATCTTCCATCCACTGGTTCACTCTTCAGATAGCCACAACAGCTGGGGCTGGGGCTGGGGCTGGGGCTGGGGCTGGGGCTGGGGCTGGGGCTGGGGCTGGGGCTGGGTCAGGCCAAAGCCAGGAGCCAGGAACTCCTTCCAGGTCTCTCACATGGGCGCAGGGCCCCAAGCACTTAGGAGATCCTCCACACTGCCCTTCCTATGCCATCAGTAGGGAGCTGGACTGGAAGCAGAACAGCCAAGACTTGAACTGGTACCCATATGGGATGCTAGCTGTCAAGGTAGCAGCTTTACCTACTATGCCACAGTGCTGGCCCCTGAGGTTAGTGGTTTTTATATGTTAATGATGTGAAGGGAACCAGAACATGCCTTCCCAAAATATTGCATTTGGCATACTAATTATTTTAAACTAAAGGCAACTGAGCAAACTCAAATGTGGGAAGAGCTCTCTGACCTCTCTCTGTCTCTCTGCCTAAATGTAAGGCATAAAAGTTTCCCTATACCAAGAAAAGAACATTCTTTTAACCAAAAATGGGGAGTCGACACCAAGATAAATCTATACAAACAAACCTACTAAAAAACCCTTATTTCCCATTCATTTCGCCATCTATTTCACACATTCCCACAATATACTGCCCTAGCCCAGAATCTTTTACTTTGTCTTATATCTCCAAAATCTATCAATCTTTGTTAAAACAGTATATAAGCTCTCAGGTCTATTCCTTTTTTTAAGTCTTCCTTTCATATATACAAAATCCTCTGCATAAACATAAAAACGTTGACATCAAATGAAATGTGTTTTATTGTTTCCTGTTCATCTGCTTTTTGTCAGTTTAACTACCAGACGCAACTTCAGACAGTAAGAAGGCAGAGGAAAGCCCTTCTTCTCCAACACAGGACAACACCAGTGTAGGGTGAGCTTACAGTGGAAATACTTCATTTAAAATGAAGTCAATCATTTTACCTTCATTACCACAATCCTGTAAAGCAACTGGTATAGTTAAATGCATTCTACAACTTGGGAAAACTGGGGTTCCAAGTTGTAGTGACTATCTGAAACCCAATACAAGAAACAAAGCTTGCACTGAACCCAGGTCTCTGGATAGGCTCGACCATGTCCAGCCTAACAGAGGCAATGAGAGGAAAGGGTCTGTCACAGACCATCTAGACCACCACTATGGAAGACAAGGTGGAAAACAGTCTTAAGACATCTTAGAAAGTCATCACCTGGGAAAGTACAGAGAACAGCTTTCAAGTATAAAGAAAGTTCGGTTTATCTGGGTCTGAATGCATGCTTACTCTGCCCTTAACCCTGTGTGGCCCTGGACTATTTCTTAAGCTCAGGCACCTCTGTTTATCTATAAATTGGGATTTACAACAATGATACTTAACTTTCAGAGTTTTATGTAAGACTATTGTGGAACAGACTGAGGGTATAATAAGAATTAACTAAGCAGTTATTATTTGCTAGGAAAAAATGGTACATATTAAATGTTTGTGTCACAACGTGTTTTTCCTACCCTACCTTATTTCATCCCTCACAGCAACCTTGTGCTATTACTTTGATCTTATGTTGAGGAAACTAGGATCGAGAGATATTTAAGTAACTTGTCCAAGGTCACAGATGTAGCAACAGACAAAGCCACAGTGTAGACTAAACTCTTCCCAAGTCCAAGACCTTTGCTCTTTGCAGCATACCTATCTGCTTCCCAGATTAAGTTCAGTGGAAAAAGGATGAAGGACTCAGCTATGTTCTCATTGTCTAAGGTCACTGTGAGGCACTCAA
Organism: Oryctolagus cuniculus; assembly: GCF_964237555.1. Classification (NCBI taxonomy): domain Eukaryota; kingdom Metazoa; phylum Chordata; class Mammalia; order Lagomorpha; family Leporidae; genus Oryctolagus; species Oryctolagus cuniculus. Next base: position 95,900,930 of record NC_091438.1, read on the forward strand.
GGAGAATGGTGGGATCATACTCATCTGTAGTTTGGGCTGTGCTTGAAAGATGTTTGGGACATGTGCAGGATGAGACAGGGGAGCAACCAAAAGGGAAGAAACTAGCCTACAGTAAGTGGCATGGTCCTCAATTTCCCCTTCAGCAAATAGCACGATAAATGGTAGAGATGAGTCATGTCATATTTCAGTCCTTGTGCTAAGACTGTAGTGGTTAAAAATCCTATCTTGTAAGACCAATGTATTTTTTCTTCATGATTCTTCTATCATTTGCTAAGTCCCAGAAAGCATTCTGAAACAAACAGAGGAAGTTCAGAGAAGTCACAGGAAATGCCTGATCTCCACCACTCAAAGAAAGGAAACAAATTCTTCTAGATTAGTCTCTTATTTGCATCTTTAACACCAAGGCATGTTGGGAGATGATTCAGGTAAAGTAGAACCACTGGTAGATGGCTTTACATCACCCCACAGAGAAACAAACGCTGCTTCTCAATGAAGCAACAGCTTTTGTTGAGTGTATTTTCCTCTGGAGCACACAGCTCCCACAGCTTGGAATGAACAGGCCTTGGCACTCTCCAGTCAAGTTCCAGGAAACCTTCCTGCTATGAATGCCGCAGGTTAGGCACTCTTAGAACAGCAGGCAGGGAAGGTGGAGTGGGAGGGGGGAGGGGGGACCCGGTCCCTGTGGGATGGAAAGTTCTTCTCCAGTGATGGGCTCACACCAAGTCCGCCCACCTGAAGCCACAGGCTATGAACTCAGAAAGATGCTCAGTCCAGGTTAACAGCCCAGATTTGGAGAAAGAACTCAACAACAACAACAAAAAAGTGGAGGACAAGTGGGTTTTGACAAGGTGTAAGATCGTGGGGTTTTTTTTTGTTCCAATTAAGAGCATAAGGAGGGTGCAAGATTCTCTACTCATTAATTCCCCTGCGAACTTTTCCAAAGTAGAGCAAATGGCCCCCAGAGCTAGCAGAGCTCACAGAAAACTCACTCCTGAGGGACTACCTGTAAAAGCCCAGAAGTTTTTGTCTCCCCAAGATCAAATGCTCAGCAGGAACCCTCGTCTCCCTCTCCCCCACCCACAGCTATGCTCCTCAGCAGCCCATGCCCAGCCACTCTGGTCCTAGCCGGGGGCTCCTGGAAGGCCTCGGGCTCAAAGGCGCCTCAGGACCCTCCGGAGCGCCCCTCCTCTCCCTGCCAGCACCATTATTCGGCACAGCCCTGCTCTCCCTGGAGCCCACCGCCTGCAGCGCCTTCGAGGCAGGCGCGAGCAGGCAGGCATGGTGGGAAGGGGAGCCGTGCCCGCTGCATGTTTCAGAATCTCCCTCCATATGCATTTGCCAAAGGAACAAAAAGAAAATCAATGCCAGGAAAACGACAACTGAGATGAGGATGCGGTGGGACCGCGGCGGATTCCGAGCCGCTCAGCAGCCAGGGGCTGGCCAACCACGCGTCCGAGCCACAGCTCCGAGTCGTTACCTTCAGGATGCAGGCCATGGCGCTCCGCCGGCCCTCCTGCCGCCGAGCAGCGGGCGCGCCTGGTCAGGGGCAGTCCCGGCGGCAGGCTGGAGGCTGGCACCGCGGCAGGACCGCTCCAGCCCACATTCCCGCAGATCCAAATAAGGGGACCGCGGCGCGAGCTGCGCGGCCAGGCCCCGCCCCCCGCGCCCAGGCCCCGCCCCCGGCCCCGTCCACTGGCTGGCGGCCCGTGCGTCCCCGCCCCCGGGTCACGTGCCGGGCGTCCCGCGGCCCCTCGCCGCCTGCCCGCTGCCTGGTCCTCTTTCTTCTTTCCGCAAGCGTTGTGTGGTTCAACGCATGCGAAGTCCGCCGCGCAGCAGGCAGGAACCTGGGTCCCGCTGGGGAGAGACAGCGGCCTTTTCTTTTCCTGCGGTCGAGCTCCCCACACACATGAGAGCGTTCCTTGAAGACATTTCACACTTTTTAAAAAGTTAAATGGGTTTGGCACTGCACCTCGGCAGGCTTTGGGCATATCAACACTTGTTCAAAAGTAGCCAGAAAGTTCTCCCGTGCTGTTAAAGGATGAATCCATCGCTCCATGATGGGCTTATCTAACATGAATAGTTTACTATTAATAAAAGAGTACAAATATCCATCAGTGAAAGGGTGACGCCTACACTACCATATAGTGTGTGTATAAGACACTGCACTTTCCTCTACAAGCTTTTTTATGGAATTTGTGTATGTGTATATATATATATGCACATATATATGCAATATGTACCAACAGGAGAGTATATACCGTGTGTGTGCGTGTGTGTGTGTGTGTGTGTCTACAGGCCTAAGATTTTGCTTTTTCCTTTAGAATTTGAAAGAACTCTGTTGATTTTGGACAACAAAGACCTAAACTTTCCTGTTAGGTTCAGAAACCCAAAGAGGTCCTTTTGCAACCATCCAACCTGAACACCCTAAGGCAAAAAAAGGGGGGGGGCAGGGAGGCAGAAGCTACAGTAGCTCTACCTAACAACCAGGTGGCCCAGGAAAAAGAGGTTTGGGGTTCCTCTCCATCCCTCCTCTGCAGGCCCTCTTCCAGGGAACACCAACACGGAAAGCCAGATTCCCAAGCAAACGCCAAGTAAGGGAAGCTAGTTATTTCTATAAGGAAGGTAACATCATACCTGTGGCAGAAGAGGGAAAAGAGCAATTTTGTATATATACAGGTTTGTACCACTTGGTCTATCAGAGAAATCTTAGGATCAACTTCATAATATTTACCAGAAGAAGTTTTGTTTGCTTGAAGCTCTGGCTGGTTTAACTGCACCGAGTCAGGAAAAGAACTGCAGGCTTGGTGGTGGCTGTGGAGTCATGAAATTGGCTCACAAACCACAAGACAGAAACAAAGTTTTCAAGGAATTTGGTATTTTCTTGACAAGAGCACTCAAAAGCCTGAGACAGCCGGGGAACCACAGAAAGGAGGTTTAGAGGCTGTGACTATGAACTTGAAGGGCTTGCTCCCAGAGGAAGCTGCTCTTTCAGTCTCTCAGGGAAATTTCACTCATTCCCCCACACCTTCGTCCCCTCTCTCTCTCTCTCTCTGCCTTAGAAAGAAAACGTATTTTCAGTAAAAACTCCTCCATTAAGACTACAATTTAAATTGTTACTTTAGTTCATAGTTTTAAGGAGGCAAGGAAAATTCAGTGTTTTGTTCAGTCATTCCTTTATTAATTCAATAAACTTTAATTGAGCTACTCCTAAATAGAGAGATAAAGCTTTTTTTGGCGACCACTAACTGGAGGAAACTTAATGAGGTTTTCCAGGCCTGTCAGAGATGAGAGAATAACTTTTGTGCTGTCTTACATCATCACAGCCTCATAGTGAAGTGGGAAAGATAAGACACGTGATATCAGTATATGGGAATGGCTTTAACCAAAGTAAAAGCTAAACCATAAGGAAGGAGGGGCAAGAGCGGGAATGGGTGTTTCTCCAAGAAGTCCACACATCTGAGAAGCAACGCAGCAGACTCTAGTGAGGAGCCCTGCTGAGCACTTCCTTGCTGGGTGACTATTAAGTTACCTGTATCTTTAATCCTTACCTTGGGGAATAGAGCCTAGCCTCATGAGAATTAATTGAGATGGTGCTTGTAATGCACTCATCTTGATTCCTGGCACTCAATATGAGCACATTTGAAATCTTAGCTTGTTAGACAAAGAGAACTTCTCACTAAAGGTTCTGGGAGAAGATGAATAGGATGATTGCCATGTCCCTTGGGTGTCTCAGAAGGATGAACACCAATGGGATGAACATTTGGCATCTTGTGACTTGGATACGCCGTGATGAGGACCTTCCTACCTCCCTCAGTTCATGTGAGTGGGGCCTTCCCAAAGAACTCTCCCATGTCCATGCTTCTCAAAAGGTCATTTTGAAAAAAAAAATCAACACCCACAAATTATGTTTAAATACAACTAGGAATAGAGGACCATTTTTAACAGCCCAAAAATAAACTCAATGTGTTCTAGAATAAATTTGGACCAGAGTTATACAAAATAGTATCTAAAACCACTGTTTCAGATGGACCACTTTTGATGTTCGAAAGCAAACTTTTTTGATGGAAATAAAATCAAGTTCTGAACCTACCAGAGAATGAAGGTACAGGGGCCAGCACCATGGCTCACTTGGTTAATCCTCTGTCTGTGGCACCGGCATCCCATATGGGTGCCGGGTTCTAATCCTGGTTGCTCCTCTTCCAGTCCAGCTCTCTGCTGTAGCCTGGGAAGGCAGTGGAGGATGGCCCAAGTGCTTGGGAACCTGCACCCGCATGGGAGGCCAGGAAGAAGCACCTGGCTCCTGGTTTTGGATCGGCGCAGCGCCGGCCATGGTGGCCATTTGGGGAGTGAACCAACGGAAGGAAGACCTTTCTCTCTGTCTCTCTCTCTCACTGTCTATAACTCTACCTGTCAAATAAATAAAAAATAAAAATAAAATTTAAAAAAGGAGAATGAAGGTACAAACAGATTTGAGAGAGAAGAGAGGGAAGAAGCTCGAGGTCAGGATATTTCTATTTTAAAACTGGCCAAACTATAGGAATAGCTTAGTCTACTCCATAGGTATAGCATAATTTTCCACCTGTCAAGTTATGTGACTGCAAGCCAAGAGCCTCTGAATCCCCTCCACTATAAAACAAAAACCAGTAACAAATGGAGGTACCTTACGATTAAATGCAATATCCCCTGCTGGGGATGCAACTGGAGGAGCAGGAGTTTAAACTCAAAGACTTCTGGATCTTGCTGTGTTTACTGCTGCACTCAGCTAGCTAGACTATTAGAAGCCTGGTCTGTATCATTTGGCATCATTCCAAGTTAATCTGTTGTCTTATGTTTGGTCATATGTGTGGACATATATATGAGGATACAAAATCTAGAGTAATCATTAAGTAAATGCAGGACAGACACACTATTCTGTACTATCAAGAGTACAGGAGAGATAGACTCATCCTATAGCTTTCAACACCCTTCCCCACCCCAGCCCTTTGGTTATACTTTTTTTTTTTTTTTTTTTGACAGGCAGAGTGGACAGTGAGAGAGAGAGAGAGAGAGACAGAGAGAAAGGTCTTCCTTTGCCGTTGGTTCACCCTCCAATGGCCGCCGCGGCCGGCACGCTGCAGCCGACGCACCGCGCTGATCTGATGGCAGGAGCCAGGTACTTATCCTGGTCTCCCATGGGATGCAGGGCCCAAGCACGTGGGCCATCCTCCACTGCACTCCCTGGCCATAGCAGAGAGCTGGCCTGCAAGAGGGGCAACCGGGACAGAATCCGGCACCCCGACCGGGACTAGAACCCGGTGTGCCGGTGTTGCGAGGCGGAGGATTAGTTTAGTGAGCCGCGGCACCGGCTGGTTATACTTTTAAAAAGATACCGTGTATACTATTCAGGTCTTCCAAACAACCAAGCTGTTAGCACCTTCTACCCAGGAGAAAGATCTCCCATCAGACTCACCATTAAATCCCACCTACTGCAGGAGGCCTGCTGCAGAGTAGCCTGCCTACCCTTGCTTCTCTTCCTGGTGAGACCTTGGGGACAGGCCCTATCACTATATCAGCCTCCCTACAGGTCTTCTTGGCTCCAATTAGTCCGTCTTCCCTCTCCTCATAGATCTTTCACCAGTGATATCACATGCTTAAGACTGAGACCTCATGAGTTATGACAAGTCATGGGCTAAATTTTCCTATTTAAATTCAGTTTTGCTTCATTGTAAACAGCCCCATTACCAAGTAATTCTCAGAGTTATACAGTTCCCTAATAGAAATAGACTTAAAATGAAGACGCCCAGAACTTCCAATTTCATTTTGCACACACTAATTTAATATATTTATATTCAACACACAGTCATTTATTAAGGTTTTAATTGGATCTCAATTTTTCCCATCTCAGGGTTTTAAATGAATTCCAGATATCATAAAACTCTTCTTGTCATACACTGCATAAATTACACTTCCATAGGAGCCTGTGACTGGAAGATCCATTAGAAAATGTTATGGGAAAGTCATTTATTTACATTGTGAGCCAGAATAGATTATTTCTTTTTCCAGAAACCATGGCACAGTTCACATATGGCCTAGGAATTTCTTCATATCCTAAGCAGGTGTCTGTCTGTCCACATCCAGGTGTGTGTCTTCATCTGTATCTGTGTCTAAGAACATCTACAGCTGTGCCTTTTAGGTAGGTATTTCTGAGAATATACTGATATATGGGGTTAACCTCCTTTTCCCTCCTTTTGGATAGTAGATCATTCCAAACTGTCATCCAGATTGCATTCCCAAGACCTGAGCTTACTGCTATTTCAAACCTTTACGCAGTTCTAATCCAGAATTTGTCATTATCCCTGACTATACTGATACTTATCTGGGATGAGCTCCAAGACAAGTTATGCATGATTTAAAATTGCATTTTTAAAATATTATCTGTTTTCCCTTATAGCATTCTCCCTTAGCTTCATCTCAACTGTACCTTTTGTATTGGAAATTCACAGCTTTTATCTTCAATTTTTTTTTTCAAATGAACTACTAAAGAAAAAATAAGAATTCTGTTTTCAATTGAAAGAGAAAAATCTGAAATTAATATTTAATTTTCATACTTAAAAGAATTTTAACCAGATTTGTTTTTCTTAAAGAACTTCTCCCTTAAATTTTAATTTAATCAATTGAAAGTAAATATGGCTGGAAGCACTGGCATGTAGTTTGAATTTGGTTTGTATTGGATTTCTCCAAGGCTATTGAAGGCTCCATTATTAATTGAGTCTGATATTTCTTAACCACATTTCCCAGAGTTTGTTTTCTTTTTATTGCGAGGTTCTTCTCATGTGTGTTTCTCCATGCTCATCTTACAATTCTCCTCTGAGTGAGGCTTAGTTACATACTGCCCTAAAATATTAGAAAATTTGGTATTTGAAATGCATCAATGGTAGACCTGATGGAGCAGCCACAGGAGATGGCCGGGATTCCTACTGCCTGAGCCTTTCTTCTTTTCTTTAATGATCTGGCTCTCATAAGATCTCCGGAGAGCTAGGATTTGGGCTAATTTTTTGTGTCAGTACCAGCCCTTTCCAGCACTCTCCCCAAGCCTCAATTTCCATATCTGTGTCTGAGATGCAGGAAAGGTAAAAGAACAACATCGTGCAAGCCAAAGAAGAAAGGTTCAAGGAGGGGTCACCAAAATACACTCAGAGAAGTCCCTAAACAAAAAAGAGGTATAATGTCAGATGTGTCAAACGGCTCCTAGCAAACAAGAGTGAGCCTAGCAAACTGAAAAGTCTTACTCATTTGTCGGTTTAACAAACATTTGTATGCTTGGATGATGTGTTTAAGAAGCAGGGAATTTGTGAATTGGCTTCCTCTTACATTCAAAACTTTAAGTGATTTGTCTTTACCTCCAAAGCTTGGTATATTTATGGTCCTGCCAGAACTGCTTTCCAACCTTATTGCCCACTATTCTTGTACACAAAGGCCAAGTACATTTTTCCATTAAAGATCAGATGGTAAAAAGGAGGCATTGCATCATGACTAGTCAACCCTTCCACTGCAGGGTGAGTACTTTGCTGCTGTGGCCATAGACATAGGCAAATGGGCAGTAGCCATGCTCAAGTAGAGCTTTATTTATGGATGCTGAAATTTTAATTTTGTGTGCATTCTGGTGTTAGGAAATATTATTGTCCTTTGATTGTTTTTTTTTAACCACTTAAAAATGAACAATCCATTCTTGATTCTCCAGGTATAGAAAAACAATCCGCAGGCCAAATTTGGCCCCTAGGCAGTAGTTTGCACCCCTGTCTGATCTTTGCACTCTTTATTCAATCAAATTTCACTGTCCTTCAAACCCAGGTCAATTCAAACCACCCTAGTCCAGTACAGTTTCCCTTCCTTGAATTCCAAAACTTAACGTTTGCAAAAACCTTTTGGCAATTAATTATCTCCTGTCTAGTGACATTTCGTCTAGTATTAACTTGGTCTATTACAGACATCTTTATTTTGCCTTTTATTTTTGGCCTTACTTCCCAAACATGCTGCAGACTTCTTGCCTTGTTGTGTTTTTTTCTCTTTGCAACATTTACCTTTGTGTACCCCCAGCAAGACAACACAGTTCCTTATATGCTCACAAATGCTGATTATTTGATTTAATTCATTCAACTCTGAAGAGTTAGCAAAGAATACTGGATGGTAAGATATAATGAACCACAAATTTGTAAAATTGAAAATCACATTTTGTTCTGCCATTCTGGATGCCACTAAATGATTTGGAGTAAAGAATTTAAAATAGTGGGCCAGCACCGCAGCTCACTAGGCTAATCCTCTACCTGCGGCGCCGGCACCCCAGGTTCTAGTCCCAGTTGGGGCGCCAGTTCTGTCCCGGTTGCTCCTCTTCCAGTCCAGCTCTCTGCTGTGGCCCAGAAAGGTAGTGGAGGACGGCCCAAGTGCTTGGGCCCTGCACCTGTGTGGGAGACCAGGCCCCTGGCTTCGGATCGGCGCAGTGCGCCGGCCGTAGCGGCCATTTGTGGGGTGAACCAGTGGAAGGAAGACCTTTATCTCTGTCTCTCTCTCTCACTGTCTAACTCTGCCTGTCAAAAGAAAAAAAGAATTTAAAATAGGGGACTGACGCTGTGTGTAGCAGGTAAAGCTGCCACCTTCAGTGCTGGCATCCCATATGGGCACTGGTTCGAGTCCCAGCTGTTCCACTTCTTATCCAGCTCTCTGCTATGGCCTGGGAAAGCAGTAGAAAATGGCCCAAGTGCTTGGACCCCTGCACCCATGTGAGAGACCTGGAAGAAGTTCCTGGCTCCTGGCTCCTGGCTCCAGATTGACACAGGTACAGCCATTACAGCCATCTGGGGAGTGAACCAACAATGGAAGACCTCTCTCTCTCTCTGCCTCTCCTCCCCTCTATGTGTAACTCTGACTTTCAAAAAATTAAATAAATCTTAAAAAAAAAAAATAAGATAGGGGCCGGTGCTGTGGCGTAGCAGGTAAAGCTGCCGCGTACACTGTTGGCATCCCATATGGGCGCCAGTTTGAGTCCCAATTGCTCCACTTCTGATCCAGCTCTCTGCTATGCCTGGGAAAGCAGTAGAAGATGGTTCAAGTCCTTGGACCCCTACACCCACGTGAGAGACCTGGAGGAAGCTCCTGGCTCCTGGCTTCAGATGGGCTCAGCTCCAGCTGTTGCGGCCAATTGGGGAGTGAACCAGCGGATGAAAGACCTCTCTCTCTCTCTCTGTCTCTCCTTCTCTCTCTTTGTGTAACTCTGCTTTTTAAATAAAGCAATAAATATTTTTAAAAAATTTAAGATATTAATTTCTCCATCACATATGATATTGTCAGATCATCTCATAATTCTGTATAAGGCATGTATCAAATCATCTTTATCTCCTTTATTTTGTACTCATCATGATGATTAGTTGATTTAGATGGATTTTTTGGTCCATGTTCAATGAGGAGAGTGGCCCATAATTGCTCCTGTGGGTGTTCTCAGTTGATTGAGAAATCAGTGATGCTTTTCTTCTAAGTACAAGCTACCTTATTTCCATCATGATTTCTTTAAAAACCACTGTACAGTATTTTTTAATCAGTTGTGGTGTACCATGTTTATCCACTATTTATTCTAGTTAAGAATGATCCACTGATTTACACTGTGATTTTTTTTCAGTGTGTTCAACTTTATACCATATTTGTTTTCATTAAAATGAAATGAATAGAATTCTGCTTATAAATATATTTTGTCTAATAGATGAAGAGATCTGGATTTTTCCAAAAGCACCAAACAATTACATAACCCAGTTTGCAGTTTTTACTGACACCTTTATAATTAAGAAATAGTAAGAAGTTATATATTAAATAATGGCATTTTCCATATAGGATTAATCTTCCTTTTCAAGTGGTAAAATCAGCAATATTAAGGACAAGAGCTGCATCATTTTGAACACTTAAAAATGGATTTTCTTCACCTTTATCATCTAACATTTTAAATGAGTTATTCACAGCTGTCCCCCACACTTGAATTGTAATAAATCTTTGTTATTTAAAAACAGATTAAAAAAATAGTAAACCACCTCTCTCCCTGTAAACTAGCCTGTCCGTGATTTTAACCAAAGTATATGAGTACATACTAACTTGGCTCAAGCATTTGTCTGAACAAAATGCAAGTACTCCAAGCAATTGACATGATTTGTAAGAAGGTTGAAATTCCCCCCCATATGCAAACCATGGAACTATGTGCACATTTTTGTGATGGTTGGTTAAAGACAAGAAACATTACCCACCCTCTAAAGCAATGGATTATTTATCACTTGCAATCACAGAACTTTTTATTGTAGAAATTAATCACAGCAGAGAATCAGAATTTGCACACATTCCCCAAGCCCCAGTCCCCACAAGGTAACTTGAGGAAAGCCAACCTGCTGTGGGTTCTGTTTAGGAGAAAAATCCTGAGCTTAGAGAGCTCCAGCCTTTCATAGTGGGCAGCAAGCACACTGACCCTTTGCTCCTAGAGGAAATACTGTCTCTCTTCCAAAAGATAACTAAAAACAAAAGGATTGGGCATCTCTGTTCACAAGATGCACAGAAGAGTAAGAAATCCATCTAGAGCTGTTTCCTACAGAAACTTCATTGTACATGCCATTATGAGTTTTGACCAATGTGGTGTTTTGTACACACTTTCCACAAATTTAGGGAACCAGAAAAGCTTAAAAGAGACATTCAGTAGTGTCTGTTGAATGAATGAAAGCTGCTTCAAATAATCTTACAGTAAGCAGAATTTGTGAAAAAGAACAATAATGAGTAATTATAATGTATATATATATATATATGTGTGTGTGTGTGTGTGTATAATATCCATAATATTTCGGGAGCCAGTGCTGTGGCATAGTAGGCTAAGCCTTCTCTTGCTGTGTCGGCATCCCATGTGGGCACCAGTTCATGTCCAGACTGCTCCTCTTCATATCCAACTCTCTGCTATGGCCTGGGAAAGCAGTGAAAGATGGCCCAGCCCCTGTACCCATGTGCAAGAGAACCAGAAGAGGCTCCTGACTCCTAGCTTTGGATGGGCCCAGCTCCAGTCATCACAGCCATTTGAGGAGTGAGCCAGCAGATGGAGGACCTTTCTCTCTCTCTCTCTCTCTCCCTCTCTCTATAACTCTATCTCTCAAATAAATAAATAAAGTCCTTTTTAACAAATTGTGTTCCTTCTCATCTAACTTCAGACATCATTTTGCAGTAAATACTCTAAGGGGACTTCAAAAAGTTCATAGAAAATTTGCATTATCTTTTTTCTTTTTTAAAGATTTTATTTATTTATTTATTTACTTGAGAGGCAGAGTTACAGACAGAGGGAGAGACAGAGAGAAAGGTCTTCCATTTGCTGGTTCATTCTCCATATGGCTGCAATGGCCGGAGCTGGGCTGATCAAAGCCAAGAGCCAGGAGCCTCCTCTGGGTCTCCCACATGGGTGCAGGAGCCCAAGCTCCTGGGCCGTCTTCCACTGCTTTCCCAGGCCATAGCAGAGAGCTGGATCAGAAGCGGAGCAGCCAGGACACAAACCAGCTGCTCATATTAGATGCCAGCATCACAGGCAGAGGCTTAGCCTGCTATGCCACTGTGCCAGCCCTGCAGTATCTTTTTTAGAATGTTTTTTTTTTTTTTTTTTTTTTATTATTTGAGAGCATGGATAGAGAGACAGACAAAGAAAGAAACAGAAGCAGACAGCAAGCAATCCCATGTACTGATTCACTCCTCAATTGCCCAAGACAGCCCAGCCATGACTAAAACCAGGAACTGGGAACTCAATCCAGGTCTCCCACATGGGTGGAAGGGACCCAATTACTTGAACCACCCCAGGGTACACAACCCAAAAATTCACTTAGCAAGGCCAGGAAGGGATCAGAGAAAGTAAATATATTAGAGCCTTTGCTGTGCAAAAAATGTTCTATTTTTTAATGACATGAAGTAGTCACACAGATCTGGCTACTACACAGATGCTAACAGTTCTTAAGTGGACATTTGAAGTAACCCTGTGTTTCTAAGCAAGATAACAAATAACTTAATCTAGCTCAGAAAGGAAAGAATCCACCATATTTGAAAAGGAAATTTTACAGTTTTTTTCTTTAAGGAACCCTCAGCTTCAGTGGTTCTAATCTTTTCAAAATCATCCTTTATGTGAAAATTGAAATCGTTTTTGCAACGAATTAAAGCGATTTTGTTACACATAACCCTGATCTTCCGGTCTTTCTCTGATCTTGCATTCCTCTTGAGTTTTCCACATCTCACTATGAAGTCCAAATATGTGTGTATGAGCAAGGCACTGGGCTCTGAAAAGTATGTTTCTGGCATTGAGCCCTGATAAGAGACACCAAACAAATGCTTTCCGTTTCCCCTCAGTTCTACACTTCCTCTTCTTCTCAGGCACCTCTTGTCTGCAAGCAGGGAATGGGAGTGACGTCACTAAACATGAAATGTGTGGTGTGCCATGGGGTCAGCTGCAGGGTGATTTCCAGGAAGCACACTGATTCAGAAGACAAATCCATGTTGGCACCGAGCAGGGTCATTAGTAAAATGATGCATTTGAGATGGGATTTCACAGGGTATACAGTGCCAGAGACCTGGTGCCCCCCACCAGCTATGCTAACAATTGGCATGCATGCCAGTGCTCTTCAGGGGTACCTCAAGTGGCTTCTTCATGGGTTTGGGATAGGAAAATAGTGAGATTTAGTCAAAGGTTCATCTTGGATGAAAGCAAAGACATGCTATCTATCAAATGAAAGACTTCTGGACTTCTGCAAAGCTCTCTTTCAGCTCTGTGCCTCACAGTGGCTGTGCCCAGGTATCACTGGATGCTTTAAGGCTAAAAGCCAAGCTGACCCCAGCAATAAGCAGCAGCACTCCTTCTCCTAATCTACAATGTGGTGGAGTGGGGCATGGCGGGTGGGGCAGGGGCACGAACAGTATGTCGAAGAATAAAGATGCAAAGTTCTATCTCTCCAAAGCTGTCACTGAGTTTAAGCATGAGATAAGACATAAGGAAAATCTACCAGATAACTTCATCAGAGCTGTGTTCTCTTCTACCCCAACCCCACTACTTCTTTCCACATCTCCATGTTTTTTTCACATGCCATTCCTTTACCTAGAGGGCCTTCTGTTCTCTAAGGTAATCAAAATTCAACTCATCTTTAAATGCCTAGTGCAGAAACTAAAATCTATATACTAATCAGCTTAATAGAAAGTGCTAATTCAACAAATTTCAGTGCCTTCTGCATTGAAGGAGCTGGAAATGTATCTCTACAGACAGCAGATACAGTCCCTGGTCCTGTAGTGCCCAACTCTGCTGAACTCCTCTAGTGTTTGTTATAACTCTAACTCCTTTGGAAGCTGGGATATGCATCTTTGTATTGTGAACCAATTTTGTGGTAGCTACCTCTCATTTCCCATCTTCACGGTAGGCAACTGTGGACAGGGAATTGATAGCAAAGGTAAAGCAGAAACAGCTGGTTTTAAATCTCACCTTTAGTGCTCAGTATTTCACCCTTTTGCAGCTCAACATTCCTTTGGGTTTTACCCAAATGTTTCTTAAGATAAATTTCAAACTTAAGGACAATGAAAGAAAGACCCAGCAATATCCAAAAAGATTTCGTGAGAAGTATATGAAGTAACGGACAGCAGCAGGTGCTCACCCAGTGCTGGTTTCTCTCCTATCCAGCGTGTTTCTGGAGCACTAGGCTAGCCTCGGGATTATTTTAATTCAGTGAGATTTCCCAAGGTGGGGGAGAGTAAGGATTTTTCCCATGGGAAAACACTTTTTGGTCACATGGCTTTGATGATGGAGATCTTTAATAGACCTGTTTAGAGATGTCATTATCCTAAGATACCCAAGAACATTATCAGGCTTGAGAGCGGACCCCCAGAGCGCCCTGAGCAGCCCCGCCACCGCTGGGCTCATTAACATCACACCCTGCCAGGACCTGCAGCTCCACAGCCAGCCCTAGCTGGTGCTAGTCACAGCAACCCCGAGCAGCAAAACTGAGACCCATCAGCTCCTCTCCTGCTGATTCCACCCTCAGCGGGAACAAAATCAAGCCTTGCACCAAGCATAGCTGAGTAGGGGCAGGTTCAATGTAAGAAACGGATATGATGTCATCAATAGGAATGATACCAAGGAAGACATTCATACACCAGATTACCACAAAGAATAACCTCTGCAAGCGCCTTCGCAGGGTAGGAGATGGGGTTGATGGGGCCAGATGTGGAAGAGGAAAAGGGTGCAGAGACAGCCAGTGTTACAGGCCCTGGTGGGCTTCCAAAGCAAAGCAGTAAACATGCAGCAAACCGTAGCCATCACAGACACTGCCCTCCGCGCAAGGACCAGCAGAGTGCCAGGAAGATTGAGATCACTTCACCAATACTTCACCAACAGGCAACGGACCACAGTTACCATGGCCGGGAGAAGCTATGGCAGGCGCAGGAAAAGGTAGACCAGAGAGACAGAACACGTATGGGGTTACAGATCACGACTCCCCAGGTGGTCTCTTCACCAAAGATAGCCTACAGAGGACAGCAATGAAGACGGTACCAGAACATCAAGATGAGTCCCAAGGTCAGTAGCCCCTTCAACGTGAGTACCGCCGTCATTTCAGGAGCTGATGCAGATACCTAGAAAACCCTCAACTTCAGACTGCAAAGAGCCAAAGGCAGCCGATCCACCAGCTGAGCAGGGCAGAGCTGAGTAAATGCCACCCACCGCCTCTACTGCCATCCAAGAAGAATTAATGAATGGGAAATTTCAGCAATAAGAAATGAACAAAAGGGTGAAGCTGAAGATATTAAGTGCTTGCTTTTTGCCCATTGACCAGATTACTAGAACTATCTGCATTATCTGTGCAGCATGGGGTTTTGATTGTTTTTACCTAAAGATGTCTCTTTTTGTAATAACAGTTTTTTTTTTAAAGCTTGATTTTTCTCAATATTGCTTCATATCTGGTCAAGTTGAGAGAACTTCACTTTTAATTTGTAATAAAAGTTGACAATTTGATTTTTAAAAAATTTTTGTTGGGGCTGGCGCAGTGGCTCATTTGGCTGATCCTCTGCCTGTGGCGCTGGCATCCCATATGGGCACCAGGTTCTAGTCCTGGTTACTCCTCTTCCAGTCCAGCTCTCTGCTGTGTCCTGGGAAGGCAGTGGAGGATGGCCCAAGTGCTTGGGAACCTGCACCCACATGGGAGACCAGGAAGAAGCACCTGGCTCCTGGTTTCGGATCGGCACAGCGCCAGCCGTAGTGGCCATTTGGGGAGTGAACCAATGGGAGGAAGCCCTTTCTCTCTCTCTCTCTCTCTCTCTCTCTCTCTCACTGTCTGTAGCTCTACCTGTCAAATAAAAAAATTATTAATATAAAGATGATAGATCTCATATATTTCAGATATATTTCTTTTTTTTTTTTTTTTTGACAGGCAGAGTGGACAGTGAGAGAGAGAGAGAGACAGAGAGAAAGGTCTTCCTTTTACCGTTGGTTCACCCCTCGATGGCTGCTGTGGCCAGCGCACTGCGCTGATCTGAAGCCAGGAGCCAGGTGCTTTTCCTGGTCTCCCATGCAGGTGCAGGGCCTAAGCACTTGGGCCATCCTCCAGTGCACTCCCAGGCCACAGCAGAGAGCTGGACTGGAAGAGGAGCAACCGGGACAGAATCCGGCGCCCTGACCAGGACTAGAACCCAGTGTGCCTGCGCCGCAGGTGGAGGATTAGCCTAGTGAGCTGTGGCGCCAGCCAGATATATTTCTAAGTAGATAAGCATACTTCTCTCCCTCCTTCAATCCCCCCTCCTTCCTTATTTCCTTTAATTTTACAATGACATTTCCAATTTACTTTATAATCACAGGCTTAACATACCACTAACCATCATGCTCAACAATTAAAAAGTAGATAGACCACTATTCCAAAGGAATATAAACAAAGGCTATAAACAATAATCAAATAATATGATATTATACTTTTTGTATTCTATATTAACTACTACATCTCAGAGAAAACATTTGTACTATCTTTCGGGGACTGGTTCATTTCACTAAGCATAATGGTCTCCAGTTGCATCCATTTTGCTGCAAGACAGGATTTCATTCTTTTTTACAACTGAGTAGTATTCCATCATATATATTTACCACATTTTGTTTATCCAGTTTTCAGATTGATGGACATCTAGGTTGACTCTGTATCTTAGCTATTGTGGATTAAGCTGCTATAAACCTGGAGGTACAAATAATTCTTTTTTTTTAACTTTTATTTAATGAATATAAATTTCCAAAGTACGATTTATGGATTACAATGGCTTCCCCCCCCATACCGTCCCTCCCACCCACAACCCTCCCCTTTCCCACTCCCTCTCCCCTTCCATTCACATCAAGATTCATTTTTGATTATCTTAATATACAGAAGATCAGCTTAGTATACATTAAATAAGGATTTCAACAGTTTGCTCCCACACAGAAACATAAAGTGAAAAATAATAGATGATTTTTTAAATGATGATGAAATCAGATCAGACCTATTGTCATGTTTAATCCCAGTGAGAGTCAAGTTGGGAGTTGATAATTTCTTTTTTTTTTTTTACAGAGGATCAGTTTAGTATGCATTAAGTAAAGATTTCAACAGTTTGCACCCCCATAGAAACACAAAGTGAAATATATTGTTTGAGTACTCGTTATAGCATTAAATCTCAATGCACAGCACATTAAGGACAGAAATCCTACATGAGGAGTAAGTGCACAGTGACTCCTGTTGTTGACTTTACCAATTGACACTCCTGTCTATGGCATCAGTAATCTCCCTATGCTCCAGTCATGAGTTTCCAAGGCTATGGAAGCCCTCTGAGTTCTCCGATTCTTATCTTGTTTAGACAAGGTCATAGTCAAAGTGGAGGTTCTCTCCTCCCTTCAGAGAAAGGTACCTCCTTCTTTGAAGACCTGTTCTTTCCACTGGGATCTCACTCACAGAGATCTTTTGCCAGAGTGTCTTGGCTTTCCATGCCTGAAATACTCTCATGGGCTTTTCAGCCAGATCCGAATGCCTTTAGGGCTGATTCTGAGGCCAGAGTGCTATTTAGGACATCTGCCATTCTATGAGTCTGCTGAGTATCTCACTTCCCATGTTGGATCACTCTCCCCTTTATTTATTCTATCGGTTAGTGTTAGCAGGTACTAGACATGTTTATGGAGGTACAAATAATTCTTTCATATGCTGATTTCATTTACTTTGAATAAATTCCCAGGAATGGGATGGCTGGGTCAGGTGCTAGATTTATTTTCAGATTTCTAAAGAATTTCCATACTGTATTCCATAATAGTTGTATCAGTTTACATTTACATCCACAGTGGATTTGAGTACCTTTTTCTTTTTTTTAAAATTTTTGGATGATAGCCATTCTAACTGGGGTGAGATAAAATCTCTTTGTGGTTCTTATTTTCATTTCCCTGATGGCTAGCAATCCTAAGCATCTTTCATGTGCCTGGTGACCATCTGTATTTCATCCTTTGAAACATGCCTGTTCATGTTCTTTGCCCATTTCCTGACTGGAGTGTTTGTTTTGTTGTTGTTGAGTTTCTTGAGCATTTTATAGATTCTGGATATTAACTTTTATCAGCTGCACAGTTTGCAAATATTTTCTCCCATTCTCTCAGTTGACTCTTCACTTTGTTGAGGGTTTCTTTGCTGTGCATAAACTTCTTAACATGATGTAATCTCATTGGCTATTTTTGTTTTAATTGCCTTTGCCTCATTTTTATTTTGTAATAAAAATTTACTACTTGACTTTTTCAAAAAAGTCAACAAACTGCAAGTACCTGTTAATAAACTCTTTAATAATAACAACAATAATATTAAAAGATATCAGGCCACAGAACATATCTCCCAATACAATAAAACTGAACTACTGTAATGATGGGGATAAAGTTGAATAAGTAAAACTGGTTTCAGTAAAATGGACTAAGAGATAAATAAAGAAAACTTTTTTGCCTCTATTCTTATGGTTAAACCTTGCTTGTGAATCTATTTTCCTACTTTATAAGAGCAATACTGCAAACAAAAATAATATTTTTTTAAAGGTTGAGATTTTCCAGGGTCATCCTTAGCAATAATAGCTTTTGCTAAATAGAACAACAACAAAATTGGGCTTAATGTATTCTGCCCAAGAATCATGCTTGGGAACTTGCTTAAATAATTCCCTCTTATTGGTTACTGTTTTTGCCTTGCTTCTTTTTTTATCAAACAAAAGTACAAGAGGAAAAACCCAATTATTTGAAGGTTCCAGATACTTGGGTTCACATATAGATTACTGCCATAGTCATTAGTCTATTGGGCTACAGGCGGGGAAATTTCAACCATACACTCAGATCATCTGCCTATGTGGCAGGTTATCTCATGGCATGTAATCAGTAACTGCAAATGACCCATATTGTGCACAAATGGGTAATTAACAGTTTAATAAAGTAGTCCATTAACATGAGTATTAAATAGCCAAACCAGATAAAACATCAAGCACACAATTATGACTAAATTATATACTGGTTGGAGCCCTAATACGTCTCTTGCTTGTGTAAACCATAGGCTCCTTGTGGGAACGAGCTCTGTGCTCTTTTTGATTTCCTCTCAGAGGCCTAGTATGATGCAAGCTTGTGATCAGGACTGATAGTGCTTTGTAAAGCCCCTAGCTTTGAAAAATATTGTAGTATGCTCTCCCTCAATGTTTAATTCAGCATGGAAACACTAAAACAACTCATATTAGCTATAAAGAAGTCCAAAAAAAGTTATTTTTTTTTCATGGAAATTACCTCAACACAAATGCATTTGTGTAAAATGGATACTGGGAAAAACACTAGGCATGGATTTCAAAAAAAACTTTTTTTTGCCAGGCAGAGTTAGACAGTGGGAGAGAGAGAGAGAGAGAGAAGGTCTTCCTTTTACTGTTGGTTCACCCCCAAAATGGCTGCTACCGCCAGCGCGCTGCACTGATCTGAAGCCAGGAGCCGGGTGCTTCCTCCTGGTCTCCCATGCGGGTGCAGGGCCCAAGCACTTGGGCCATCCTCCACTGCCTTCCCGGGGTCACAGCAGAGAGCTGGACTGGAAGAGGAGCAACCGGGACAGAACCGGCTCCAACTGGGACTAGAACCCGGGGTGCCGGTGCCACAGGTGGAGGATTAGCCAAGTGAGCCATGGTGCCAGCCTCAAAAAAATTTTACAAAAATAAAGTTATGTTTGAATTCCATTTCCCATGATCTTTTTAATGTACCCACAAATATATATATGTGTGTGTGTGCGTATACACACACACACATACTACATACATATTATCGTGTTCTTGGTCTGATCCATTATTAACTTTTTTCCCTATTTTGTTTATGCTTTTAGAATATATATACAGTTTATCTGTTGGACAATCCAGCATTGCATATAATAAAGAACATAAGAAAAATTAAAATAATGAAAAACATTTTATATGTACAGTAGTGATCTTGGCCAAATCTCAACAACTGGTTCTGGTCTGAATCACTTCTCTTACAGGAAATGCTTCACTCAGGTATCAATATGTAATTGAATAGCTATAATACACCATTTGTCATATAAATAAAATTTCTTGGTTGATAGTACTTTCAGAGAAGCTTCTCTTAATGTTCTTACACAAGTCAATGAAATTTCCAGAAATGGAAAATTTTCAATCTAGCATTTTACTTTTGTACCAACATACTTAGAATTGATGATTCCTGTCTGCACATTAATGTTTATTGAAGCTCAATTCACAATAGCTAAGACCTGGAACCAACCCAAAGGCCCATCAACAGCAGACTGGATAAAGAAATTATGGGACATGTACTCTATATAATACTATACAGCAGTCAAAAACAATGAAACCCAGTCATTTGCAACAAGATGGAGGAATCTGGAAAACATCATGCTGAGTGAACTAAGCTAGTCCCAAAGGGACAAATATCATATGTTCTCCCTGATTGGCGACAACTAACTGAGCACCAAAGGGGAAACCTGTTGAAGTGAAATGGACACTAGGAGAAACAGTGACTTGATCAGATCTTGTCCTGACTGTTGATGTACAATGTAATACTTTACCCAGTTTAGTATTTTTTTTTGTTCTAGTACCATTGGTTGAACTCTGTAATTAACACACAATTATTCTTAGGTGTTTAAATTTTAACTGAAAAGTGATCCCTGTTAGGAATTTGGAAAACATTATGCTGAGTGAATTAAGCCAGTCCCAAAGGGACAAATATCATATGTTCTCCCTGATCAGTGACAACTAACCGAGAACCAAAAAGGAAACCTGCTAAAGTGAAATGAACACTGTGAGAAACGGTGACTTGATCAGCCCTTGCGCTGACTGTTGAGGAACAACTTAATACGTTATCCCTATTAGTATTTTTGTTTGTTCGTTCTACTTAATACTTTTGGTTGAATACTGTAATCAATACACAGTTATTCTTAAGTGTTGAAACTTAACTGAAAAGTGATCTCTGTTAAATATAAGAGTGGGAATAAGAGAAGGAAGAGATTTGGGACATGCTCAAGCTGACTTGCCCCAAATGGTAGAGTTAGAAACATACCAGGGGATTCCAATTCAATCCCATCAAGGTGGCATGTACCAATGCCATCTCAGTAGTCCAAGTGATCAATTTCTGTTCACAATTGATCATAATGATAGGACTAAGAGCCAAAGGGATCACATAAACAAGACTAGTGTCTGCAAATACTAACCGAAAGAATAAAAAAGGGAGAGAACGATCCAACATGGGAAGTGAGATACACAGCAGACCCATAGAATGGCAGATGTCCTAAACAGCACTCTGGCCTCAGAATCATCCCTTAAGGCATGCGGATCTGGCTGAAAAGTCAGTGAGAGTATTTCAGGCGTGGAAAGCCAAGACACTCTGGCAAAAAAAATAAAAATAAAAAATAAAAAAATAAAAAAATAAATGAAAGATCTCCATGAGTGAGATCCCTGTGGAAAGAACAGGTCATCAAAGAAGGAGGTACCTTTCTCTGAAAGGAGGAGAGAACTTTCACTTTGACTACAACCTTGTCTAAATATGATCAGAGTCGGTGAACTCAAAAGGCTTCCATAGCCTTGGCAACTCATGACAAGAGCCTAGGGTGATTACTGATGCCATAAACAAGAGTGTCAATTTGTTAAGTGAACAACAGGAGTCACTGTGCACTTACTCCTCATGGAGGATCTCTGTCCTTAATGTGCTGTACATTGTGATTTAATGCTATAACTAGTACTCAAACAGTATTTTTCACTTTGTGTTTCTATGTGGGTGCAAACTGTTGAAATCTCTACTTCATATATGCTAAACTGATCTTCTGTATATAAAGAGAATTGAAAATGAATCTTGATGTGAATGCATGGGGAGAGGGAGCGGGAAAGGGGAGGGTTGTGGGTGGGAGGGAAGTTATGGGGGGGGGGAGCCATTGTAATCCATAAGCCGTACTTTGGAAATTTATTTTCATTAAATAAAAGTTTAAAAAAATGTTAAAAAAATGAATTGATGATTCCTAAGAAGAAAGCAAGCAACTCTGAATTCATTGTCATAAAATTCACTTCTACCATCAGAGGAGAATGGTTTCCATTCTATTTTCATAGTCAAAGTATCTATGTGTGTCGGGGTGCCGGATTCTGCCCCGGTTGCCCCTCTTCCAGGCCAGCTCTCTGCTGTGGCCCCGGAAGGCAGTGGAGGATGGCCCAAGTCCTTGGGCCCTGCACCCCATGGGAGACCAGGAAAAGCACCTGGCTCCTGGCTTCGGTTCACCATGGTGTGCTGGCCACAGTGCGCCAGCCGTGGCGGCCATTGGAGGGTGAACCAACGGCAAAAGGAAGACCTTTCTCTCTGTCTCTCTCTCTCACTATCCAGTCTGCCTGTCAAAAAAAAAAAAAGTATCTATGTTTGTTACAGTTCCCCTCAAGCTAATATCACTTGTTTACTAGCAGATTTCAGTTAGAACTTTTTACAGCACTCTCATTGCGACTCCTTGTTCTTAAAAACCTGCATCACGACTTAGTATATTTTTGAAAGCAAACATTCCTGTCCAAATTCTTATGCATCATCTACACTGTGTTTCTCATTGTTGTTGAATACAAATACTGTAAGTTTAACAACAAATATAATTTTGAAAGACACTGTGTAGCCCTAACAAGGGGTGCATTGTCCATCTTCCCTGACAGCCTGTCACCAATTAGAGAGGCCCCATGTCCCGCAGGATGTGGCGCTCCTTCAACAACCTCCGCCCACCCACTGTCTTCAGCACACACACAGGAGAGAAGAACTGTGAAGCTTACTGGGCTTTTCTTCCTAGAAGAAAATTTAATAACATCCCGGCAGGGAAACGGAAGCAAAATCTCCTGATGAGGCATACATTCTTTCTTTTAAACTACCACCGGTGAGGGGATTTGGTTAGAAAGGGGGCTACCATCTCTGAGCTGTGTATACTTAGCCTGCTCTTTGTTTTTGTTTTGTGTTTTAAAGAGTATTTTATCCATATTGATAGACCATTTTTGACATTTTATTTTCCAAAATCTGATACTGCAAAAGCTGAGAAATCATTTCATGATAGAAATGGCAATATCAACTTTTGCACTTTTATTTTTTTTTAAGATTTATTTTTATTTATTTAAAAGAGTTACAGGGGAGAAGGGAAATAGAGAAAGTGATTTTCCATCCACTGGTATGCTCCCCAAATGGCCACAGCCATCAGTGCTGGGCAAGGCCAAAGCCAGGAGCCAGGAGTTTCAGCCAGGTCTCCCAGGTGAGTACAGAGGCCCAAGAACCCGAGCCAGCTTTCACTGCTTTCCCAGGTGCATTAGTTGAGAGCTGGATTGGAAGTGGAGCAGGTGCGACAGGAACTGGTGCCCATATTGTATGTTGGCATTACAGGCAGCAGCTCAACCTACTGCACCATAATGCCGGCCCCAACATCTTTGCTTTCTAAGTCTCATCTTTAGATCAACATTTTGCACAAACAACCAAGGACATGATGGTACACAGTCACTTGTCTGTTCTGTGATCAGGATGTTCCACAGTAGAATTTAAAGGGGAATTTTTTCTCTAAGCTTAATCTGGGTATTTGCATAATGAAACTCCTGTCTAGCACACCTCACGTGTGCATAAACATCTGTACACTGTTGTAAAATGCATGCAAAACCTAAAATCCCACCACATTTTCTCATTTCTTTCCATTTACTTTTTTATTAATGATTTATCTATTTATTTATTTGAAAGGCAGAGCTACAGAGAGGCAGAGGCAGAGGGAGAGAGAGAGAGAGAGAGAGAGAGAGAGGTCTTCCATCCACTGGTTCACTCCCCAGATGGTCACAACTGCCGTAGCTGCACCAGTCTGAAGCCAAGAGTCAGGAGCTTCTTCCTGGTCCCCCATGCTGGTGCAGGGGCCCAAGGACTTGGACCATCTCATACTGCTTTCCCAGGCCATAGCAGAGAGCTAGATCAGAAGTGGAGCAGCTGGGACTCGAACCGGTGTCCACATGGTATGCCGATACTGCAGGTGACGGCTTTACCCACTATGCCACAGCGCTGTTCCCATTTCTTTCCATTTGTTAATGAGAAGTTTTCATTCAGTTACAGGCAAATGATAATATACTTTAGGGCAAAAGTAACAGCCATAGTTAATACTCTGTATTCATATTTAAAGGTTCCAAAATAATCCATTTGTATTCTATCATTTGGCCTTCACAACAAGCTGCAGGTCACACAGCTGGTAAAAGTTAAAGGATGACGCCAAGTCCAATTCTCATGCTCCAAACCAGGGATCAGCAAGCTTCTATAATAGGCCAGAGAGTAAATATTTTAGTCTTCACAGGCCATACGGTCTCTGTTGCAAATAATCAACTCCGCCACTGCAGTGAGAAAGTAATCATAGTATATTCATGAATGAGAGTGATGGTTTTCCAAGAAAACCCTATTCCCTAAAACAATGGGATTTGGCCACTGGGCTGTGATTTGTCAACTTCTTCTTTAAACCACTATGCTCTCAAGTCTAAGAAGACAGATGTCATAAAACAGTTACAGGTAAAAAAAAAAAAAAAAAGTGAGCTCTGAGAAGGGGTGTGTATTATAGTTTGAACTATTCTAAAAGGTTTTATAGAATGGGAAGCACTTTAGGAGGGCCTGCCTGAAAGTTGGCCTAGATCTAGATAGGAGTATGGATATTCCATGCAAAGAGAACAATAGGAGCAAAATTACAGAGGCAGGGTGTTGAGTGGAGTGTGAACAGGAAGAAAATGCAGTTTACTCTGTGCTACAGATATATGTATATAATTTCTGTGATAGGGAACAGGTATTTGGCATAGCAACTGAAACACTGCTTGGGGTGCCCACATCCCATATCAGAGTGCCTGGTTTTGAGTCTGCTCTGCCTCTGATTCCAGCTTCTTGCTAAAGCACATTCTGGGAGGCAGCACATGATGGCCCAAGTGGTTAGTTTCTTGCCAGCACACATGGAAGATTCAGATTGAGTTCCTGCCTCCTGGTTTTGCCCTGCCTGCCTTCTGTGGACTCCTGAAGAGTGAACATACTGATGGGAGCACTTTCCCCCACCCCCATCACTCTAAATTTCAAGATTTGAAATTCGAAAATTTTTACAAAGATGTCATATAGTTTTGAAACATGAGGTTTTCATCATATAAAATATTTTTAGATAAAAATTAAAACATTTGTATCATAGAAAATTGAAAACCATTTATATGTGAGCAGAGATGTAGTATGAGGGAAGAGATTATTAAAAATTATTTTTTCTTTTCAGAGACAGAGAAGGAGAGGCAGAAGAGAGAGAGAGAGGGAGGGAGGCGGGGGGAGAGAGAGAGAGAGAGAGAGAGAGAGAGAGAGAAACAAGCTGCCATCTGCTGGTTCACTCCCCAAATGCCTGCAACAGCAGGGCTAGGCTGGGATCCAAGCCAGGAAATGGAACACAAACCGTATTTCCCACATTGGTGGCAGGAATTCAATTATAGGAGCTATCACCACTGCTTTCCACAGTCTACTCTGTTGGAAAGCTGAAGTCAGGAGTAAGAACAAGGCGCTCTTAACTGCTGAGCTAAACACCTGCTCCTGATTGTTTATTCTTCCTTGTGACAATCAGACAATCTTGTGTTATAGGACCCAAGAATGAAAATGGGTCCTAATGAGTGAAAGTGTATTTCCAGTTACTGCAGTGAACAGCTGTGCCTGGAAAGACCTCTGTGAAAGATGGTCCTAAAATGGTGAACTCCCCACACTAAGAAAGTGATAAGGTAGCTGACTGGTTGCCTGTATCACAAATGGAAAAAGGTTAGTTGGAAAAACCCAATCCCAAGTCTGTCATGGTGGATTCAAATTATTTGCTAATGAATTTTTAGGAATTCAGGCCAGGCTTGGCTGGATGGTTCTTCAGCTCATTTAGGGTTGAGCTCATTCACTCCCATTCATTCAGCTGGACACAGCGAGATGGGAAAGCCAACAAATCTTCACTCTTGTGTTTGAGTACTTTCCCATTTCATCATTTGGCCTGCCTCTGTATGGGCTTCTCCATAGCATGACGGGCTCAGGTTCTTACATGATGATTGGTCTCCAAAACTGAACATTTCAAATTGTGAATGTGAAAGTTGGGAACCCCAGAAAAGGCCATTCTTAGAAGTTAAAAAGCATCACTTCTATCTCATTTTCTTGCAGTAAGCAAGTCATGGGAAGCACAGATTCAGGAGAAGGAGAATGAGTTCCACATCTTGATGGAGAGGTGGCAAAGTCACATTGCAAAACAGCTTTTACAGCAGAGGGAAACATTGTTCTAGTCTTTTCTGGAAGCACAATCCATACAGCAGTTCAACATGAAAATTAGGTTAGGACCAATAAAACCTCTAGAGACCTGGTAGAGACAAACTCCAAACCACTTCCACAGCCCACGCCTTTTGGTAATTACATGATAAACAAATCCTGTAGGAAACGAACTGGGAACCAAAAATTACAAACCACATAGGAATATGGGCTATAGATATAGCAGAAAGCAGCATTAGCACACTATGCCTTGGAATAATAGAATAAAGAGACTTAGGATAAAGCACAAATAGCTAAAGGCAAAAAGTAAAGTCATCAGGCAAGAATTGGACAGTATGAAAAACAGGTAGCCATGTTTGAAAAGTATGAAATTTAAATTTTAATGGTGAGAATATATTAAAATAAAAATCCCAATGCAGTTGAAAAGAGAATATAAGGCAGACCTAAGGAAATAATTTTGGTGCAAGTATAACACAAATAAATGATGGTATTGAAAATATGAAATTCTAAAGGGCTATTAAGAAGCTAGGTTTATCCAGTCATCAGTTGATGGACATGTGGATTGGTTCCATATCTATGAACTGAGCTGTTATAAACATGGGGCAGCTCTCTGCTATGCCTGGGATAGCAGTAGAAGATGGTCCAACTCCTTGGGCCCCTGCACCCACATGGAAGACCCAGAAGAAGCTCCAGGCTCCTGGCTTCAGATTGGCGCAGCTCTGGCCATTGCAGCCATCTGGGGAGTGAACCATCAGATGGAAGACCTCTCTGTCTCTGCCTCTCCTCTCTCTGTGTAACTCTGACTTTCAAATAAATAAATAAATCTTTAAAAAATAAATAAATAAATAAACATGGGGCTACAGATAATGTGGTAAATATAGACAATGAGATACTACTTAGCCATAAAAAAGAATGAAATCCTGCTTTTACAACAAAATACATGCAACTGGAGATCATTATGTTCAGTGAAATCAGCCAGACACAAAAAGACAAACATCATATGTTTTCTCTGGTTATAGCTGAATATATAGAGTTCAACAAAACCTTAATGTATATTGAGCTGAATTGAAATTTTGTGATTTGATTGTTGTCTATAACCTTTGTCTATATCCCTGTAGAACAGTGGTCTCTCTACCTTTTACTTATAGGGCTGTTTGCTTAGAGGAGCATTGAGCCTACAACTATGAGGGAAATTTAAAGTATGCTATCTCATAAAATTAAAAGAAAAAATGGAAAGAAAGGAAGGAGGAGGAAGGGATGTATCATGGTATTCTTGGAATCATATCTATGAAATCCACTTTATAAGTTAATAAATAAAAATTTAATAAAAAAGTAACTAGAAGGTTAAAATATGAGAGTTTGACGTGCATCTGATATGAATTCTAACAGGAAGGAATAGATACGATGAAGAAAAAAAATCCAAACAAATAATGGCTGATAACTTTGCAAAACTTTATAAATAAGTCATTAAATTTATGAATCATTAAATCTCAAGTAAGATAAATAAAAGAGCAAATCCCTAACTAGAGACATATTATTGAAAATGTACAACATCCAAAATGGAAAATAAATCTTCAAATTTGTTGAAAAAGGAAAGTAAGACACATTAACAATTGAACCGACTGACTTCTCAGTAATAACAGATCAAAAATAGGATAATATATTTAGAATGTTGAAGAAATAACTATTAATCTAGAAATCTGTATGGTACTAAACTATCATTTATAATGAGGGCAAAATAAACTTGCATGGTTATTCAGTTTTATTGAAACATATTTAAATAGAATAAACTAATCCATTTTAAGACTACCGTTTGATGAGTTTTGACAAATGAATAGAACCTTGAAACTATCACCACAACCAAAATACAGAACATTTCCATCATCAGGAAGGTCTCCTCTCCTCTCCTCTCCTCTCCTCTCCTCTCCTCTCCTCTCCTCTCCTCTCCTCTCTCAGTCAATTTCCCCCACCTTACATTGGCCCCAAGAAACTACCCATCTGCTTTCTGTCACTGTAAATTAGATTCATTCTAATCTAGACTTTTTTTAAATTAAATTATACTGAGTGTAACCTTGGTGTCTGGCTTTTATCACTCTGTCTAATGTTTTAGGAGATTCATCCACGTTATGTAGATCACTATTTCATTTCTTTTTATTGCTGAGAAATATTTCATATTACAGAAAAAGAAACTGTATTCAATATTAATTTCAGACAAAAGAAATTTTAAGTCAGAAAGTACTACTGAGGTTAAAAAAGAGACTGTGCATCGTGATCAGAAGCAAATTCCTTCAAGAGAGTTCAGATATGAAGAACTGACTTCCTTCTAACAATATGACCACCACGTATTTAAAGTAAACCTTAAAAAATGACAAGGAGAAAGTCTTAAATCCACCATCCATCATATTTCAATATTTAAAAAGCTCTTCCCTCAGAAATGGATAGATCAAGCAGTCAACAATACTAATGATCTAAAAGATGAGAGGGAGGGGCATTGACATTTATAAGATAGTGAGTGGAGGCCTCGCTGAGAAAGTTACCATGGCTTGATGGCCTCTCACACTATGACATGCTCACATGGCAAAGCACGACTGTGCCCACTCCACTAAGACAACGCTGGTGGAAAGAGGGTGGCAGGAAGGAGCTAATGCTATTCGTGATTTTTCTAAGACATTGGTGCCCACACTTCTGTGGAAGATTCATAAGCAGAACGGAGAGCGTTTTTCACCTCCTTGAAATATAGACCCAAATGACAAAAATAATAAATAGCATTACCTGAACACTCAGCCTGTATCGGGCAATATGCTGAATATTGTCCATGGGTTGTCTCTCTCACTTCTTGTATCAACTTTTGAGTTCATGGAAGAGGATACTGCACCCATTAGAGGCACTAGCGAGCGCAACATCGTAACTGAACTTGCCTCTAATCCTAGAATCAGGACTCAACATTATAGACCATATTTTGTCAACTCTAAACCACCCAGTCACTAATTCTCACCTTCTTTGTCTGACAGTATAGTGCATTCCAGACCTGAATCCCTACTAAGTCACAGGCCAGTTCATTCTTATTCAAACTGTGGAGCAAAGATTCTGCTAGATTATTTCTCATGTAAAACATTTCAACCGCAGACGAGCAGGACAGGGCTTTTTTTTTTTTTTTTTTTTTATTAAGCAGCCTGCCTGGGGCTGGCCCAATGATGGAAGTGAGAGGCGGCAGGGTGCTGTGGCCCTGGCTGACAATGAAATGCTGGAAATCAGAGCTAGGGGATGGCATGCAGACACAGCACATCAAAATCAGAGGGGCCTGGAAACAGGCAGCTCTGCATCGACCCAGCTGCTGCTGCTGCCGCCCGAGCTAGGATGCTGCAATGGGCCGTACATTAACCACCATCTGATGGCCCATAACCAACTCTGCAAGCACTGAATTTTCATGGATTCTTGCTTCCTGTGACCTCAATTCTTACCTCCCCATAGGTCGTCTCAAAAAAAAAAAAGAAAGACAAGAAATATTTCAAAGCAAGACACACAAGAACTCTCATGTGGCTTTTAGAAAGCTGAAAATGTAGGACTTGAATGAATCCCTCATGTTTGTATGTGACCTCACCTACATGTAAGCTTATGAAATCAGCTCTTCCCATAACCTGAATTGTCTTACACAAAAGAATAGAAAGGAACAGCTCATTGATATTCTGCAGCCAGCCTGTAGTTTTCTGCAGAAAGATTATGAGGAGATACAACATTGTGGCGACCCGAATGAGAAACCCTGGATGATAAACCTTACCTTAGCCTTTGCCAGCCACGGAGTATGTTGGCCACCTAGGATGAGGTCTGACATGTGACTGATGCTGAACAAGTGCTTCATGACAACAGTGAATAATTATGGTACTTTAGAAAACTTGGAGAAAAACTATCAGTTGATTTAAGCTAAATTAGTGCTATACTGTGCTTTCATGGATAAGGGACAAACTAGCAGTTGTTAAATTTTATCAAGCTGGATCATAAACTACTGAGGTTCAACTCCCCATTCTTCTGTTTGACCTTGAACACATCCTGCATTTCCCTGTGCTTCAGTGTCCTCTTCTATCAAATGGGAGTTACAAGGTTATCAGCTAGGGTTGCCATGAGGATTGCATCAAATTACAAACATGAGCACGTGACGCAGGGTCTATTATGCAGCAAGCATTTAGCAAATGTTGGCTCTTATTGCTGTTTCTCCAGGTCACTTTCTCGGCTGTTTTACCTTAGTGAATAAAATGTAACCATAGCAACTTCAAAGAGATTTTTTTTTACATGATAACCACTTAAAACCCCAACTTCATACCAAAGCAGACTTTCTTCCCATGGTTAATGTGATTGCTAGTGTGTCAACTATTTCATTAAACAGTAACTTTTATTCTTCCCTTCCCTCACAAAAGATACTTAATGAAAACAGAAAATTGATCTCCTAACTTGCAACTGATTTTAAACACTTGGAAAAAAATACGGCCCCGTTAGGCACCATTTGTAGTCAAGATAGATAAGCTGAAAGAAATGTTCTCATAGGCAGTGAGGTAAAAACAGCGTGGATGTCTAGAGAGTAGATTTTGGGAGGAAGCATTTGTTTATCCATAGTCACTGTAGCTTAGGTGCTTGGCATAGAGCCTGCTTTGTGCCAAGCACTCAATAAAAGAATACATTTAGGGGCCAGAGCTATAGTGCAGCAGGCTGTCTCCACCTGCAGCACTGGCATCCCATATGTGCCCTGGCTACTTCTCTTCTGATCCAGCTCTCTGCTTATGGCGTGGGAAAGCAGTGGAAAATGCTCCATGTGCTTGGGCCCCTGTACCCATGTGGGAGACCTGGAAGAAGCTCCTGTTTCCTGACTTCGGATCGGCACAGCTTCGGCCATTGCAGCCATTTGGGGAGTGAATCAGTGGGTGAAAAACTTTTCTCTCTGCCTCTCTTCCCTCTGTCTGTAACTCTGTCTCTCAAATAAATAAAATCTTAACAAAAAGAATACATTAAAAAGCGCCAAGCTGACTCCTTTCTGTGATACTAAGTTGCTGTCTATGGTATCATCCTTCAAAGATCATGTGATGTACTGGAAAGGACATAAATCAAGCAGACTCAGATTCAATTCTCCAAATTCTTACTAGATTTGTAATCTTTAGTAAGATAATTTGTCTAAGCTAAGCCATAATTTCCCATCTGTAGATGGGGCAACTCTTTAGAATTGCATTAAGAATTAGTCTTGATGTGAATGGAAGTGGAGAGGGAGTGGATAAGGGGAGGGTTGCGGGTTGGAGGGACGTTATGGGGGGGAAGCCATTGTAATCCATATTCTGTACTTTGGAAATTTATATTCATTAAATAAAAGTTAAAAAAAAGAATTAGAGATAACAGATGTAAATATTTCCTGGATGTAATAGCCCTCAAAAATGGTACTTATTCTTTTTCTTAATATTTATTTGTTTATTGCACAGAGTTATGCAGAGAGAAAGGAAGAGACGGATCCTCCATCCACTGGGTTCACTCTCCAAATGGCCACAATGGCCGGGGCTGGGCCAGCTCATAGCCAGGAGCCTGAAATTCCATCTTCCATTGCCATCCCAGGTGTATTAGCAGGGGGCTAAATTGGAAGTGGAGCAGCTGGGAATTGCACTGGTGCCATATGGGATGCTGGTGTTGAGGTGGCAGCGTAACTCACTGTTTCACAATGCCAGCCCCATCTTGCATTAACCCCCCAAGGTTTTATCATCCATGGATTTTTCTAAATTTTAGTTGAGTCTATTTAAATAATGTCTCTTCTTTTTCATAATTCTTTATCTTCATAAGTGAATGCAGAATAGTATGGTAATGAGTTACATTCTGGAAACTAACAGATCCAAGTTCGGAGACATCTCTGACACCTAGGTAGGAGATTTGCTCAAAGGGAGAAAAAAGACTAAGACCTACTATCTTAGTGACTCTAACCAAGCAAAAACTGAATTTCTTTGATTTGACTTTTCAGATGGAAATAGTAACAACCACCTTAACCCACAGTGCTTTTGTAAGAACTAGATAAAGGCTCACTTAGGGCTTTGTTTTATTCAACTTCCACAGAAAACCAAGTGAAATGAATGCCTAAGGCAATTAATACTACGGAAAGAAGTGATGGAAAAAATAAATGAATGAGAAGGAAGAAAGAAGAGAGGGGAAAAAAGTTCACTAAAGATATTTCAGGATATAAGTACCTTACTTTGAGCTTTTTCTTTTGAAATATAGGATAGTGAAATCTTGAGGGCAAATCCTGAAAGAAGTCATTTGTAAAAATTAGCACTTTCTATAAGCCTGTCATCTCATCCTTCCCGGACCTCATTAAGCATCTACAATATCTTGGAAAAGCACCAAATATCAAATCATGAAAAATTTGAGAAAAAAATTCCCAAGGCAAAAGGTTGTTTTCTTTCCTCTAAAGCATCTGCTGCTTCACACTGAAATATTTCCTGCAAAACATACTTCATGTAGTTCAAATAATTAACAGAAATCAATATTTAAAAAGTAACAGAGCAGCACGTAACAAATGTCTTCTGATTTCATTGCCATCGTTCTAAACCTTCAATAAGATATAAACACTCTTTTACCCAAATTGCCAACAAAATTAAGAACACATTATCTGTTTTATTAGAAAGAATTATTTGGAAGGAATTACTATTTGAGGTTTTTTCCTTTTTTAATCATAGAGCAGCAAAACAAGCAGTTAGCATTGTGTGTTCTTTCATGAAAAGAGCAACAAAAAAGGCCCAGCTATTGAAAGCAATGAAACATTTGTAATTTGGTATGAAGGGAACATCTAGAATGTATTGAAAATTGTCTATTTTAAGCATAGTTTTCATTTTCTCTTAAATGTATCAGACATAAATTTCACAGCTCATAATTAATTCCCAGAGCCCACATCACCATTAATTTTTAATCAAAGCAGAGCTACTGTGAGTGCTACTGCTATTTCACCAAGGTTAGTAGGGGGTTGTTTCCAGGCTGGGAAACTCTTATTTGTTCTGCATAACAGAGACTGATGTCTATGAGGATTGCCAGATGCACCCTGCAATCCCAGCTAATTACCTACAGGTGATGGGGACCAGGTTCTGTGTCTTGGCCCACGATAAAAAAAAAAAAAATCTAGTTTTACAGATAATTACACACCTACACAGGATAGGGATTTGGGTTTCATATTCTTGATGGTGTTAGACTTAGAAAGTATATATTGTCTAAAAAGGTTTCCCCTCCCTTTGTATAAAGGGAATTCTCCACAATCAATTTGTTATCCTTATGCTCATAAATGTATGTTTCCAGAGCTCCCCTTATGGCACAGTAACATTGCATCAGGGAGCAGATGTGATACAAGTTCACGGAACTTTTCTGACATAAAAATCACCAGACGAGGAAATGATTTCCATGCAGATTTAGAAAGGCCGCAGGCAAGCTATTCTCCAATCCAACAACAAACAGCACAAAGCAAAATCAGAGGACTAATACTCATTTTCAAATCAGGAAAGTATTCTAACAAAAAACAAATACTATCAACTAAACAGAAACTTCATTTCAAGGGCAATTCTTAGGTTTGATAACTTTACATAAGACATTACTTGGTCATTTAGATTGAAACAATCATACAAAGTTCAAATTAATTTCTCTTTGGGAAAATGTCAGATTTATACAACCTAATAAAATCTCTAATAAGAAAAGATTAAATCTGGCAAACTCAACCAAATATAAATTAAAGGCAAATGCTTTAATATCTGAGACATACACACACAGATATGTCATCTATATATACACTAAGATTTTCAAAGATAGACATATTAGTGATATTAGTGTTTAGATTCATTTTTATTTATTGATCTTTGTGTATTCCAAATTCTTAAAATGAGCATATATTTGAGGACTTCAAAGAGTTCACAGAACTGCACATCTATGCTTCTAATCCAGTTTCCTGCTGATGTACATCCTAGAAGATAGCAGGTAATGGCTTATGTAGTTGAGTCCTTGCTACCCATGTGAGAAACCCAGTAGTTGTGGGCATTTAGGAACTAAACCAGCAAACGGAGGATCTCTCTCTCTCTCTCTATATATATATATATATGCCTTTCAAATAAAATGAAAATAAATATCCAAATAAAAAATTTAAAGTTCATGTAAAATGCATACTATAAAAAACCATACATGAATTTCAACTTTTTTATACCAAGATAAGCTTGCTTTTTGACATTTTTTTTTTGACAGGCAGAGTGGACAGTGAGAGAGAGAGACAGAGAGAAAGGTCTTCTTTTTTTCCGTTGGTACACCTCCCAATAGCTGCTGTGGCCGGCGCACTGCGCTGATCTGAAGCCAGGAGTCAGGTGCAGGGCCCAAGGACCTGGGCCATCCTCCACTGCACTCCCGGGACACAGCAGAGAGCTGGACAGGAAGAGGAGCGACTGGGACAGAATCCGGCACCCCAACCGGGACTAGAACCCAGTGTGCCGGCGCCACAGGCAGAGGATTAGCCTATTGAGCCAGGGCACTGGAGGCCTTTTGACATTTTAAAAAAATTTTACTTTATTTATTTCAGTGACAGAGAGAGACAAACAGAGCTCCCATCTATTGGTTCACTTCCCAAATGCCTGCAATTCCCTGTGCAGGCTAGGATGAAGGCAGGAGCTGGGAACTTAATTCAGGTGTCCCACAGAGGTGGCAAAGATCCAACTACTAGAGCCCCAAGAGCTGCCTCCCAGGGTGTACATTAGCAGTTGGAATTGAAAGGCATTCCAATATGGGATGCATGTATCCCAAGTGACATGTTAAACCTATAAAAAAAAGCCTGCCTTTAAGCTTATATTTTAATTCCATTTTTCCCTGAACTTTGAAAGTGTTTGTGTATTGTTTTGCAAGAAAAAAATATTTTCAGAATTAAAATTTTTTAACTTAATTAATGATTTCATATGCCAAAGTTTGGGATGTGCTGTTAAATAAAGGAGTCTAGTCCTCAAGAACCTCAAGAAGTAAAACTGGTCTCCTCACGTAATAACACCCCTGCTATCAAACCCTCCATAATACA
The DNA here is from genome assembly GCF_964237555.1 of Oryctolagus cuniculus. Taxonomy (NCBI): domain Eukaryota; kingdom Metazoa; phylum Chordata; class Mammalia; order Lagomorpha; family Leporidae; genus Oryctolagus; species Oryctolagus cuniculus. The sequence continues at coordinate 95,935,783 of NC_091438.1, forward strand.
GCAGTAAAATTTCAATAAATGACTTCAAGTGCTTCTACAACAGATAGACCTTTCCAAAGACTAGAAGCGGCTCCAGTTGAATGACTTTAGCCCAGTGAAAACAGCATGGATGAGAGTTAATGCGGCTCACTCCACATAACTGCGTGTTTCAAAATTATGCTTACAACCCCATGAGACTTCAATATAACTGCAACTTCAAATAATCTTGCTTGCAAAGCCATATAAATTCAGGGTTGATTAACATAAATTCTCAATCTAACTCATCACTCTCAACACTCCTTCCAATAGCCTTCCTTTCTACCTCATTCCAGAGAGCTGAGTTCTCCAATGTATGGATGTGTAAACCACTGGATATAAAGGACACTGACATTTTTACTACCTCACAATATTACCTCCACTATCCTGCTAGGTTGCCTGGATTTTGTACCACTTGTGACTCCTAGTCCACAGATACATGCGCAACAGAAATAAGGAATAAAAGCAGACAAATTTTGAGAGGGAGTGAACAAAGTGAATAAACTCAGAGAAGTGGGAAAGGAGGGTGTAAGTCAACAGCGGGGTAGAGTGGTCCTTAAATCTAGGGAAAAGTGCAGCCCATTTGCAAAGACAGTTTAGGCCATGTTGTTGAAAGACTGAAAGTGAGTTGAAAATGACAGATTTTATTGTGAGGGGTAGCAATTCACTGAAGAGTTCTGACTAGAGGATAGCATGATCAAAGTGAGGCTTTCCACTGAGGACAGATTGAAGCAAGAAAGTGTCACTCCCCCTCTTCGTGGAGGAACGACACAGGACCCTGCGCTGTTCTTTTGTCTGCTCGGCCCTCCCCGGGTTTGCTGCTGGTTCTTCCCGGGTTGGCTACCGTCCCTTCCACCTCCGTGGAAGGGCGGTTCCCCCTAGCCACTTTCCCCACTTCCGCGGGGGAGCGGCACACCGCCGGCCGGCTCTCTCGGGGGCTGCACAGGTGTTCCTTCAGATAGATGTTCCCCGTGCATGTTGTCTCTCTCCTCCTTTATAGTCCTCTTCCACCAATCCCAACTCTGCTACCCACACACCGAGTACGCTGCTCTCCTCCAATCAGGAGCAGGTCCTGCTGTTTATTGGTTGAACTGGAGGCAGCTGTGTAGAAGCTGTTTCCTCCTCTCCCAGCGCCATATTGTGGGAGAGCAGATGCATAGAATAAGTCTTAATTCAAGTAACTTAGTCTAGTCCGAGCTGCTCCCCACAAGAAAGACCAAAGGTAAGAAGACCATCTAGAAGGAGATGCTAGTGGTTCAGCTGTGATAAGGGTATGAACAAAGATGGAGGTGGAGGGAAGGGAGACAAGAAAATCATTGAGCACAGATCACTGATCAAGGAGGCTTCAGACATGACTTCAGAGGGCAGGAAAGTCCAGAAAAGGTTCCAGCAAAAACTGGAGACATGAACATGCTTTAGGCAAGGGGAAAGAGCTGCTGTAAGGGAAGAAGCAGAATCAACCCATGAGGGAAGAAAGAGGTCAAGGCTAATGAAAACTTATTACATTTTCAAAATAATTGCTATGTGGCAGACCAAGGCTAGATGTTGTAAATAAACATCAACTCTCTGAAAGCAAAATCCATGTCTTTTCCATCTTTGGTATTTCCAATACTTCCCACATAATGAGTGCTCGTTCAATGTTTGTTGAATATGTGGAACAGAGGGAAGAGGAAGGATTTGCCTCAGTGAAATTAAAGAATGCCTTCTTTAGAGAAGGAGTGAATAACAGAAGTGCAGAACAAGCACAGCAATCCTGATGCTCAGGAAACTGAGGGTCAAGGCTTTTGTTAAGATGAAGGTCAGTGACGCGGGTTATGGGAATGGTGCAGTCACAGGTTAAGGAATGGGAAAGTTTTAACAGCTATTATAAATTGCGAAATAAAGACTCACCTAGACATGAATAAAAAGTTCCAAGTGGCAATGAGGAACTAGCTAATGTTAGTATGACCTGAGAGGTCTCTATTTACTGACTTTATAACTCCCTAGACAAGAATTAAATACAGAAAAGAAGATAGAGGTCTTTCTGGTCATTCGGTCCTATATTCACCCAGAAAAGTTCACCAAGTATTTGTCACATTCGTTTGAGTTATTCTTTTTTTGTTTAGATTTCTTCCAATACACTTAAATGTTCTCAAAGACAGGACCTATATTCTATGTATCTGTGTATTTCCAGTCCCTAACACTTTGCCCAGAATATCATAGTGCTCAACTAACTTTGATTGAAGTGTGACCTAAGTAAACAGGAACAATGTAATTTTACTTCCAAACAATAGACAAATTTCATATCAGCCAGAAGAACTTACTATATAGTGTAAAAAAAGAAAAATAGAATTAGGTGACTGGATTTTAAGTGGAAAGGAGTTGTATGTAGGGAACAAAATGGAAGTCTAAAAAAATCTAAAGCAATAAGAACATTTAGTCATATTACAAGAAACCCAGAGGCATGGGAGTTCCAAGGTTGGTACAGTGGCTCATCTGTGTCTAGAACACAGTATCTACGATATATTTTTGCTCAGATTTCAGCACATCATCAGCATTTATTCTTTGGTTGCAAAATGACTGCAGCACTTATAGGCATTTTATTCAGACAATAAATTCTGGTTGAAAAAAAAAAAGACACTTTCTTTTTTGTGTGTTAGAAAGAAAATCTTTCCTAGATCCCAGGCACAGGTTTAAAGTGTCATTAGCTACAGTAAGTTTATATAGGAGGTCTTCACAAAGATCATGGAAAATGTGTGTTAAAAATTTTTTTTGCATGGATTTCAAAAATTTTGCACCAAATACCCTTATCTTTTAATTCCGACTTCCCATGACCTTTTGGAAATACCCTCTTATATCCATGCCTTAGTTGTAAGATGTCTGGGAAACCTCTGGCATTTCCAGTTTCTTTTTTTTTTCTTTTTCTTTTTTAAGATTTATTTTTAAATTTTTTCTATGAAGCCAGAATCACCTTAATTCCTAAGCTGGAAAAAGATGCAGCATTGAAAGAGAATTACAGACCAATATCCCTGATGAACATAGATGCAAAAATCCTCAATAAAATCCTGGCCAATAGAATGCAACAACACATCAGAAAGATCATCCACCCAGACCAAGTGGGATTTATCCCTGATATGCAGGGATGGTTCAATGTGCGCAAAACAATCAATGTGATACACCACATTAACAGACTGCAGAAGAAAAACCATATGATTATCTCAATAGATGCCGAGAAAGCATTTGATAAAATACAACACCCTTTCATGATGAAAACTCTAAGCAAACTGGGTATGGAAGGAACATTCTTCAATGCAATCAAAGCAATTTATGAAAAACCCACGGCCAACATCCTATTGAATGGGGAAAAGTTGGAAGCATTTCCACTGAGATCTGGTACCAGACAGGGATGCCCACTATCACCACTGCTATTCAATATAGTTCTGAAAGTTTTAGCCAGAGCTATTAGGCAAGAAAAAGAAATTAAAGGGATACAAATTGGGAAGGAAGAACTCAAACTATCCCTCTTTGCAGATGATATGATTCTTTATTTAGGGGACGCAAAGAACTCTACTAGGAGACTACTGGAACTCATAGAAGAGTTTGGCAAAGTAGCAGGATATAAAATCAATGCACAAAAATCAACAGCCTTTGTATACACAGGCAATGTCATGGCTGAGGAAGAAATTCTAAGATCAAGCCCATTCAAAATAGCTACAAAAACAATCAAATACCTTGGAATAAACTTAACCAAGGACGTTCAAGATCTCTATGATGAAAATTACAAAACCTTAAAGAAAGAAATAGAAGAGGATACCAAAAGATGGAAAAATCTTCCATGCTCATGGATTGGAAGAATCAATATCATCAAAATGTCCATTCTCCCAAAAGCAATTTATACATTCAATGCAATACCAATCAAGATACCGAAGACCTTCTTCTCAGATCTGGAAAAAATGATGCTGAAATTCATATGGAGATGCAGGAGACCTCGAATAGCTAAAGCAATCTTGTACAAAAAAACAAAGCCAGAGGCATCACAATACCAGATTTCAGGACATACTACAGGGCAGTTGTAATCAAAACAGCATGGTACTGGTACAGAAACTGATGGATAGACCAAAGGAACAGAATTGAAACACCAGAAATCAATCCAAACATCTACAGCCAACTCATATTTGATCAAGGGTCCAAAACCAATCCCTGGAGTAAGGACAGTCTATTCAATAAATGGTGCTGGGAAAATTGGATTTCCACAAGTAGAAGCATGAAGCAAGACCCCTACCTTTCATCTTACACAAAAATTCACTCAACATGGATTAAAGACTTAAATCTACGACCTGACACCATGAAATTATTAGAGAGCATTGGAAAAACCCTGCAAGATATAGGTACTGGCAAAGACTTCTTGGAAAATACCCCAAAAGCACAGGCAGTCAAAGCCAAAATTAACATTTGGGATTGCATCAAATTGAGAAGTTCCTGTACTGCAAAAGAAACAGTCAGGAAAGTGAAGAGGCAACCAACAGAATGGGAAAATATATTTGCAAACTATGCAACTGAGAAAGGGTTGATAACCAGAATCTACAAAGAAATCAAGAAACTCCACAACATCAAAACAAACAACCCACTTAAGAGATGGGCCAAGGACCTCAATAGACATTTTTCAAAAGAGGAAATCCAAATGGCCAACATGAAAAAATGTTCAAGATCACTAACAATCAGGGAAATGCAAATCAAAACCACAATGAGGTTTCACCTCACCCCAGTTAGAATGGCTCACATTCAGAAATCTACCAACAATAGATGCTGGAGAGGATGTGGGGAAAAAGGGACACTAACCCACTGTTGGTGGGAATGCAAACTGGTTAAGCCACTATGGAAGTCAGTCTGGAGATTCCTCAGAAACCTGAAGATAACCCTAGCATTCAACCCAGCCATCCCACTCCTTGGAATTTACCCAAAGGAAATTAAATTGGCAAACAAAAAGCTGTCTGCATATTAATGTTTATTGCAGCTCAATTCACAATAGCTAAGACCTGGAACCAACCCAAAGGCCCATCAACAGTAGACTGGATAAAGAAATTATGGGACATGTACTCTATAGAATACTATACAGCAGTCAAAAACAACGAAATCCAGTCATTTGCAACAAGATGGAGGAATCTGGAAAACATCATGCTGAGTGAATTAAGCCAGTCCCAAAGGGACAAATATCATATGTTCTCCCTGATCAGTGACAACTAACCGAGCACCAAAAATGAAACCTGCTAAAGTGAAATGAACACTATGAGAAACGATGACTTGATCAGCCCTTGCCCTGACTGTTGAGGAACAACTTAATACAGTATCCCTATTAGTATTTTTGTTTGTTTGTTCTACTTAATACTTTTGGTTGAATACTGTAATCAATAGACAGTTATTCTTAAGTGTTGAAACTTAACTGAAAAGTGATCCCTGTTAAATATAAGAGTAGGAATAAGAGAGGGAAGAGATTTGGGACATGCTCAAGCTGACTTGCCCTAAACGGTAGAGTTAGAAACATACCAGGGGATTCCAATTCAATCCCATCAAGGTGGCATGTACCAATGCCATCTCAGTAGTCCCAGTGATCAATTTCTGTTCACAACTGATCATAATGAAAGGACTAAGAGCCAAAGGGAGCACATAAACAAGACTAGTGTCTGCAAATACTAACCGAAAGAATAAAAAAGGGAGAGAACGATCCAACATGGGAAGCGAGATACACAGCAGACTCATAGAATGGCAGATGTCCTAAACAGCACTCTGGCCTCAGAATCAGCCCTTAAGGCATGCGGATCTGGCTGAAAAGCCCATGAGAGTATTTCAGGCGTGGAAAGCCAAGACACTCTGGCAAAAGAAAAAAATGACCTAAATGAAAGATCTCCGCAAGTGAGATCCCTGTGGAAAGAACAGGTCATCAAAGAAGGAGGTACCTTTCTCTGAAGGGAGGAGAGAACTTCCACTCTGACTACGACCTTGTCTAAATATGATCAGAGTCGGTGAACTCAAAAGGCTTCCATAGCCTTGGCAGCTCATGACAAGAGCCTAGGGTGATTACTGATGCCATAAACAAGAATGTCAATTTGTTAAGTCAACAACAGGAGTCACTGTGCACTTACTCCTCATGTAGGATCTCTGTCCTTAATGTGCTGTACATTGTGATTTAATGCTATAACTAGTACTCAAACAGTATTTTTCACTTTGTTTTTCTATGTGAGTGCAAACTCTTGAAATCTTTACTTAATATATGCTAAACTGATCTTCTGTATATAAAGAGAATTGAAAATGAGCCTTGATGTGAACGGAGAGGGAGAGGGAGTGGGAAAGGGGAGGGTTGCGGGTTGGAGGGAAGTTATGGGGGGGGGAGTCATTGTAATCCATAAGCTGTACTTTGGAAATTTATATTCATTAAATAAAAGTTAAAAAAATCTAATTACAAAAAATGATTTATTTTTAAATGTATTTGAAAGGCAGAGTTACAGAGAGAGAGAGAAGGAGAGAGAGAGAGAGAGAGAGAGTGCGAGAGAGAATCTTCCATCTGTTGATTCACTCCCCAAATGGCCACAATGGTCAGGGCTGGGCCAGGTTGAAGCCAGGAGCCAGGGAGCTTCATCTAGATCTCCCACATGGGTGCAGGGACCCAAGCACTTAAGCCATCATCCACTGCTTTCCCAGGCCATTATCAGGGAGCTGGATCAGAAGTGGAGCAGCCTGGACACAAACCAGTGCCCATATGGGATGCCAGCATTGCAGAGGGTGGCTTAACCCGTTACACCACAGCTGGCCCTTCCAGTTTCTGTACTGGGCACAATCTGTTCTTCTAGAAAGAAGTGGATATGATGTGGTTGGAGGAAATGTCTGAATGGTAACCAACAAGTAGCACCCTCAAGAGGAGTTGAAGGAGTAGTGACCACAGTGAGGATTTGGCCTGACAAAGCCTCAGACTAACTGTCCTGTCCACTGCCCCACCTTTAATCCCATGTAACTCACCAGGTTGGTAGATCAATGAGCTTCTAGCTCATTGGCCAATATCAGTCAGCAACCCATATGACATGGCTCAAAATGATAACCAAATCAACAAGATTGTCTATTTGTGGCAAAGATGATTTAATCATGTTGGTGTGCTTTGCTTTCTTGCATTTCTTTACTTTAGTTCTTCCCCTTCTTAAATATTTGGAGTACCTCAGTAAAGCAAACAGAGAGGAAGGTATAACTTTTCTATTTATCCATACCCTTTAATTAAATCCCTTTTTTCTTAAGAAATACCCAATGAATGTCTCACTGTTCCTTGTTACTAAAATTGCTGAATTCTACCATGGTATTAAAACATAGGCTATCTCATAGGTCGGCACTGTGGCAAAGCGGGTAAAGCCGTCGCCCACAGTGCTGGCATCCCATATGTGCACTGGTTCAAGTCCCAGCTGCTCCACTTCCGATCCAGCTCTCTGCTACGGCCTAGGAAAGCAGTAGAAGATGGCCCAAGTCCTTGGGCCTCTGCACCCACATGGAAGACCTGGAAGAAGCTCCTGGCCCCTGGCTTTGGATCATTGCAGCTCCAGCCATTGTGGCCATCTAGGGAGTGAACCAAAGAATAGAAGACCCCTCCTTGTGTCTCTGTCTCTCTCTCTCTCTCTGCCTCTACCTCTCTGAATCTCTACCTTTCAAATAAATGAATAAATCTTTTAAAAATATAAAGGCTATTTCAGTACCAGCTGTATACCAAGGATGTGTACAAAAGGTTAGGATTCCTGAATATCAACATGAACCCACACTTGCTGAGCATGTTACTAATGCCATGCAGACCTGTCATTTTATGTCAGGCATAAGCAAGCCTGTCAAGATGGTACAGTTACAACTCCCATTTTATAGATTGCAGTTTCCAAGTGATGTGGGGGAGAAGACATCATTGGTTCCTGTGTGGCACCCAACCTCACTGCTCTCTTTCTAACAGCCCAATGTATTTTACTCTTCTGTAAACTGTACTTCAAGAAAAGGCCTTGATACGTTGAAAGATAATCGCCACCATCACCCCAACCCAGTAATTGGGTCCCAGTACATGACATGTCCTTGAACACAGGATGGTTTCAAGAATAGGCCATGGTATCAACTAGAACCATTTTTTGGCAGCAAATAATAAGTTGCTGTTATTAGTCAGGTTTTTTTTTGGGGGGGTCACTATAATGAAATATCTCACACAGGCTATTTACAAAGAAGAGGCTTATTTAGCTCCAGGTTTTGCAGATTCAAGAGCGTGGTGCTGGCTTTTACTCATTTCTAGTAAGGTCCTCTCTCTTGGCTGTATCACATCATGGCAGATAATAATGGCAGGAGTGCATGTCACATTGAACTGTCTTATCTCAAACCAGGAGCAGAGAGAATGGGAGGGGCCAGGCTTGTCACTGGAACTGCCACGAACAGTGAGGTAGTGGCTAACTGACTCGACAGGCTCTTCCTGCAGGATGCTCTTGTCTCCTGTTCCCCACTCAACCCTCCCCTCCAGGGTATAGCAGGGAGGCAAGGCCAGCCAGTTAACCGGGCATGTGTGTCTCCAGGTCATCCCCCCCACCCCAAGTAGGAATCTTGCCCCTGTCTTTTTGGCAGAGGTCTGCTCTTTATTGCCTTGTTCTCATTTCCTTCTTTGTGTTTCTTAGTATCATCCATATTCATCAGGCTTAAGTTCGAGCGTACTTTGGAAATTTATATGCATTAAATAAAAGTTTAAAAAAAAAAAAAAAGAAGAGATAACAGTAATAGAGGGGTAGTGGGTAAAGCCACCACCTGTGGTGCCGGCATCCCGTATGGGTGCTGGTTCGAGTCCCAGCTGCTCCACTTTTGATCCAGCTCCTTGCTAATGGCCTGGGAAAGCAGTGGAAAATGGCCCAAGTGCTTGAGCCCCTGCACCCATGGAAGAAACTCCTGGCTCCTGGCTTCTGATCAGCCCAGCTGAGGCCATTGTGGCCATTTGGGGAGTGAACCGATGGGATGGAAGATCTCTCTCTTTCTTTCTTTCTATGGGAACATTTATACACTGTTGGTTTGAATGTAAATTAGTGCATCCACTGTGGAAAATAGTATAGAGATTTCTTTAAAAACTAGACTTGCTATATGAACCAGCAATCCCACTACTGTGTATATATGCAAAAGACATAAACACATTGTATCAAAGGGATATATACCAAAGTGTCTATCATCAGATGAATGGATAAGATACCAAATGGAATATTATCCAGCTATAAAAAGGATGAAATTCTTCTATTTGCATCAAATGTATGCATTTGGAAGACATCATGTTGAGTGAAATACGCTGGACACAAAAAGACAAACATCACATATGTGGGAGATGAAATTTAAAAAAATAAAAATAAAAAATAAGAAAAAATTAAAAAAGAAATGTCTATGTGTATCAGAATTGTGCAAGTATAGTTTTATAACTTTGTTTTACACTATTGTCAACCCAATGATTGAGAATGCTATACTACTATAGTTTTAATGACCTGTGATTGCTTTAGAATTTACTATATATGGGTGAAATGGTTATTTTACATGGGAAGTGAGATACACAGCAGACCCATAGAATGGCAGATGTCTTAAACAGCACTCTGGCCTCAGAATCAGCCCTTAAGGCATGCGGATCCGGCTGAGATGCCCATGAGAGTATTTCAGGCATGGAAAGCCAAGATACTCTGGGGGAAAAAAAAAAAAAAACCTAAATGAAAGATCTCCGCAAGTGAGATCCCAGTGGAGAGAATGGGTCATCAAAGAAGGAGGTACCTTTCTCTGAAGGGAGGGAGGAGAGAACTTCCACTTTGACCATGGCCTTGTCTAAATATGATCAGAGTCGGTGAACTCAGGGGGCTTCCATAGCCTTGGCAACTCATGACAAGAGCCTAGGGTGATTACTGATGCCATAAACAAGAATGTCAATTTGTTAAGTCAACAACAGGAGTCACTGTGCACTTACTCCTCATGTAGGATCTTTGTCCTTAATGTGCTGTATATTGAGATTTAATGCTATAACGAGTACTCAAACAGTATTTTTCACTTTATGTTTCTGTGTGGGAGCAAACTGTTGAAATCTTTACTTAATATATGCTAAACTGATCTTCTGTATATAAAGAGAATCGAAAATGAATCATGATGTGAATGGAATGGGAGAGGGAGTGGGAAAGGGGAGGGTTGCGGGTGGGAGGGATGGTATTGGGGGAAAGCCATTATAATCCATAAGCTGTACTTTGGAAATTTATATTCATTAAATAAAAGTTAAAAAAAAAAGAAATGGTTATTTTACCATTTAGTTATTGTTTATAGCCATTGCTGATATTCCCACTAAACCAGGGTTTTTGTTTTGTTTTGTTGCTTTTTACTTGTTAAACTTTTTATTTGGTGAAGCAGTAAACATTTTTACTATAATATAAGTTTAAAATGTTATCTTAAAAACTAAAAAAAAAGAAGGAAAAAAATGAAGGAGAGAGGGTAGGAGGGAAGAATGGAAGGAGGAAGGGAATATCATTATCTTCTTAGAATTGTATCTATTAACTATATTGAATCAATTAAAAAGTAAATAAAAACTGAAAAAAATTTAAAAAGAAGGCTCTGGTGAAGGAAAAAGTGAGGAAACCACACTTTGTTCCATCCAGCCAACACCTATTGATCACTCATTTTGTGCCAGACAGCTTAGCAAGCATTGGGAATGAAACAATGAGAAAAACTGATCATTTTTTGCCATTTTGGAGCCTGAAATCCTATCTGGAAGACAGACATTGATCAAATAATTACACAAATAAATACAAATACAGCTTAACTAAATGCCAAGGAATGAAGGTATGCAGGGAGACGTTATTGCAAGATGGCAGTGGGACAATTAGGCCAAAGTAACAGAAGATAAAATTATTTTAATTGCTGTATTAATCAGAGCTCTTTAGAGAAACTGAATGTATACATATGTATATATGTATATATATAATCAAAAATTTCATATAAAATATAATTAAATGATTTTTTTGGTGCCAAAAATATTTAAAACCATAAGGGGTCTTTAAAAATTTATGAAAAATGCATGGATATAAAATTTTTGGCACCAAAATACTTATCTTTTAATTAGTTTTCCATGAACTTTTTAAAATACTCTTATGCTCACACACACACATAGCCATACACTACTTATGTAAGTATGAAGGAACTTCCACTTTTATGTGTGTGTCTGTGTGTGTGCATATGTGTGTGTGTATGAAATGAGATTTACTATAAGGAATTGACTCAAAATTACATAAGTTAAGTCTGCGACCTGCGATCTGCTGTCTAGAGACCCAGGAACGATGGTAGTGTGAATTCCCATCTGATAGTGTAAGTCATAGTCAAAGAGCAGAAGAAGACTGATGTCTTTTTTTTTTTTTAAGATTTATTTATTTATTTATTTGAGAGTCAGAGCTGCAGAGTAAGATGGAGAGGCAAAGAAAAAGAGAGATCTTCCATCCACTGGTTCACGCCCCAGATGAAAACAATGGCCAGGATTAAGCCAGGCCAAAACCGGGAGTCAGAAGCTATTCTGGGTCTTCCATATGGGTGCAGGGCCCAAACATCTGGGCCATTTTCTGCTGTTACTCCCAGGCTCATTAGCAGGGAGCTGGATCAGAAGCAGAGCAGCCAGTAAATGAACTGGCACCCATAGGAGATAGTGAGGTTGCAGCCAGCGGCTTTTATCCATTACACTACCAACACCAGCCCCAGAAGGCTGGTTTCTTAACTTAAGCAGTCGGATAGAGAGAATTGCACCTTTTTGTTCTGTAGTGGCCTTCAACAGTTTGCACGATGCCCATCCACACTGGGAAGGGCCATCCTGCTTCACTCTACACCAATTCAAATGCTTATCTTTTCTAAAAACTTCCTCAGGGACACACCCAGAAATAATATTAAATCAGCTATTTGGGTATCTCTGAGCCTGACAAATTGAGCCTTAAAAGTAAACTGTCGTAATTACCTTGCAAGGGGAAGAATATGTGAATAATGTAAACTGCTAGCCAGAGTACTGTCTAGTACATTGGACATGCACATGTCCTGTGCATTGGACGGGTACTAAAGGAAAAAGTTATAATAAACCAACCACAGACTCTGGGTAGATTCATACGTTTGACTGTCTTACATAAGTATGAAGGAACTTCCACATTTATACAGTTAGAAAATACTAAAATGAATGCAGAGTCTAGAATCTTCTATGTCAAGTGAGTTTGTCGTTCTGATGTGGCCTAGGAAATTGTCGACACTAGTGTGTTTTCCATTGAGGAGAAAACAGAGGTTCTTATTTCATTTTGTTTTTAAATTTCAGGCTAATAAAAAAATAACTTCAAAATAATAAAATTAAGACTCTCATGTTCATTATACAGCTTAGGAAGTAATATATTGCCAACATAATTTAAAATTTAAAGTACCCATATGCCTCTCCTTCTGATCACATTCCTTTTTAATACCCAGAGGTAACAATTATCTTAAAGGCAATGATTACTATCACCAAGAGTTTATTTAAACTTACTGTAAATGTGCACATCCATAAAGAATAGCCTCATATTAGTAAAAATCATATAGTTGTGGGTGTTGTGGCACAGCAGGTTAATCTGCCACTTGGGATGCCTACTCCCCACATCAGAGTGCCGGTTCAAGTCTCGGCTGCTCTGCTTCAGATTCATTTTCCTGTCATATGGTACATATTCTTCTGCACCTTGCTTTTTCTGTTCATGGTTGTATGTATGTGAGCAATGTTTTTAGATCATCTTCATTCATTTCCCCTGCTACATAATATTCCATTATGTTTACTCATTTTCCTGTTTAGGAAAATTTATCATGTTTCAGTTTATATCCTTTTATTAATAAATATGGTATGTTTCTCCTCTTAAAATACTGAACTTTACTTCTTCGAACTTGCTTCAAAAACATTCAGCTGATGTTCTGCATGATGTCACAGAAGAAGCTCTTGAATACTATATCAAAGTCTAGCTCTGAAATTCTATATGCTGCCTGTGTAGCTGATTATATGGCTATTTCTCTGGTTATAATGGGAATGGATCTGGAAAGTACATCTTCATAGTGATTTCCCCTTTGAGATTTTAAACTATTTTTTTCTTTACTACCACTGAAATTCCAATAGCATACAAGCATGATTACTCCTTAGACTGAAGAGAGAGGAGATGTTAAAACGCTTTTGTTTCTATGTGGCTAGAAAGACATGGCAGGAAAGAGGAAAGTCTATCATTGTTTGAAATCATGACATATCTTTCTTCTAAAAGTACTTTAACACTATACAACTGAATTTACACTGAAAGTATTCCTGAGAAATAGAAGTTCTTTTAGTCCAATTAAATAATTGAAATTGAAGTTTGCTGGATCACCTCAGATCACACAGACTAGCTTTGATTGTAGCCATAAAATGGTATACACTCAAACGTAGCTGCCTCACACAGCTTTCATCTCTTTGATAGAACAGTTAAAGCCTACGTTACTGTGAGTTCTGGCACTAGAAAAGTTATTCCAGCAACTGAATAGACCAAGATTCCAAATTCCTTTGGACAGTTTTAGCTGTCATGGTCCATTTAGATAGCAGGGGGAGAAAAAAAATCAATGGTGTTAACAATTGGGAAATTTATTATCTCACAAAGAAAGAAATCTAGAAGTAATTGACTCAGTGGCACATCATGGTCACTGAACAAGCAGCTTCTTTGTAACTCTGCTCTGCCATTCATAATACGAACATTACCATCGAGCTGATAGCAAAATAGCTGCAACACTTCCAGGCCTCACACTCAGAAACAACACAATCCAGGGAAGCTGGAGAAATATGTCTGAGAAACATTCTCTCTCAAGAATGCTCCTCAGAACCCCTCTTTTGAGGTGGGCATTGCGGCACAGTGGGTTAAACCACCGCTTAGGTTTTCTGCATTCATTATATCAGAGTGTCTGGCATGAGTCCCATCTCTGCTTCCAACTGAGCCTCTTATTTTGTTTTTTTTTTTTTTTAAAGATGTATTTATTTATTTGAAAGGCAGAGTTACAGAGAGGCAGAGGCAGAGAGACAGAAGACAGAGAGAAAGGTCTTCCATCCAATGGTTAACTCCCCAAATGGCTGCAAAGGCCAGAGCTGCATTGATCCAAAGCCAGGGGCCAGGAGCTTTCTTCCAGGTCTCTCACAGGAGTGCAGAGGCCCAAGAACTTGGATCATCTACTGCTTTCTCAGGACATAGCAAAGAGCTAGAATGGAAGTGGAGCAGCCAGACTCGAACCAGTTTCCATATGGGATGCCAGCACTGCTAAGCCACAGCGCCAGCCCGAGCTCCTTGTTAATATGCACCCTGGGAGGCAGATAATGGCTGAATTACTTGGGTCCCGCATGGAGTTCTGGGCTTCTGGTTTCAGCCTAGCCCAGCCCAGCCCTGGCTGCTATGGACATTTTGGGAATGAACCAGTGGATGGAAGAGTTCTCTCTCTCTCTGTCACTCTGCCTTTCAAATAAATAAAAATAACCTTTAAAAAAAAAAAAAAAGAACTACTCTTTCCGCCTTCTCCCAGTAGATTTTGTCTCTTGAACCAACAGCCAAATCTAGGTTGCATGCCCACCACTGAGTCAAACATTATCAAGGGATGAGATTTATGTTTCTTCAAATCAGGCCGACGCTTAGAGCTGAGATTGACATCAGCTTCTCCAACCATGACGGCATAAGGGAGTAGGATATAACTAAACAAAATTGGGGTTTTGGTAGAGAGAGAAAAAAGGATATGGTGTCAGCAACCAGCAGCACCCATTAGAATCAGTTCTTGTCAAACGCCAGACTACACACTAAGGATAGAGTCCAGAGACCAAGAAAAGACTTCCAACTCTGTTTTTGCTTCAGATTTTCATAAACTCCAGACAGAACCCTTAGAAAACCATTTTACTTCAATCCCGTCAGTCTTCTGAACTAGAACATCAATCAGCAAAACTAGTTGTTGATATTTGATCATTCATGATCTGAAATAAAGAATTTAGACATGAGTATTAGAGTGATTAACACTAAAACTGACTGGTTTATGTCCAATCTAGCTGCAATATGGCTTGAGGACTTAAGCACATGACATGTGATTTAAAAGGCAGACTAATATTCAATATTTGTTTGAAAGACACTCTGGTATTCTAAGTAAATTTGAAAAATATGGAATTACGTTAAATTACTGAAAACACATCTTTTCATTTCTTTTCCTTCTTCCTGATATGAACTATTTCATTTCTAGACCATCTTGGAAAAAATAAAGCATACTTCAAGTCAGTAGTTTAAGCTAACTTGAACATTAACTATTTTTTGAGTGACAGCTAGGTATTTGCCAAATGCTATAGATAGACACATCCAGACACCGTGTAGGAAAGTTGCCTGATATAAAGGTTTGCATATACTTTTCTTTTCACATTCAAATGTTCTTAAAAATAAGTGGATTTTTAAGTGCTGCCAATAAACCTGGAGATGTCAATGTATTTTAGACAGAAATGTAAAAGACAGCCTCACTTTGACTGAAACAACTGTCAAAAGTATGAAGGCATCCAGAAAATCTAATGATGAGGCTCTGCACAGGTATACTGTAAAACCACAACTGCTTCGAGTGCCAGATTTAGCTGCCTGTTAGTTAAACCACAACTCAGTTCTTTATGTTAAAAGGGCTTCCAAAACTGCAAAAGTTTCCAGTAAAAGAATTCTGATGCCTTGTGTGAGCCTTACATAATTTATTCTAACCCTGTGATAAGCCGCTGTGAGACTCAGGTGTAGGCAGTATAGTATTACCCCCTTTCCCTAGTCTCATGGGTTCTTCAAAGTTTATTTGAAAATAGAAGTGGAATCTTCCTGCTGCTTAGGCATCATTTCCGATACAGTTCTGTTTCATCGTTAAACAACTTCAACACGTATTTCTTTCATACAAAGCTTTACTCTCTTTAATAATTTAAAGTGTTTTTGATCTATCTAGGAAGAAATATCTTTGGACTTCAAAAGAAACCTGTAGGTTTCGTCAATGTACACGGCGATCAATTGTGTGACAGCTGTTCATTTGCTTTCTTCTGGAGTATTTGGGCAGAAGACACCCACCTAGTTGGGGAAAGCCAAGTGAATTTGTTAGATTAGGCTTCTGTGGACTGTAAGTGAACGACCATGCATCAGAGCCTGGAAGATGATCTCAGGCCATTTTACTGCATAATTCCTCTGCATGCAGTCATTGTTTCTGGTATTTTTCCCCACCATACAAATTTTGTAAACTAACTTTCAATAAAAAGAAAAACATATACCACATGGCCCTCATCACAGCCATCTGTGGAAGAGGGAGGCTAGCAGATAAGGCAAGGAGCGGGTGAACGGAGATGAGAGAAAAACCAGGAGGCAGAGACGGGTTACTTCAACTCTGGAACTTTTTCTCTCACTCTCATTTCCTCAGCTGCAATTCAGTCTCTTATTTTTTTCTTACCTTTTTTCTTTCTGTTTTCACTCTTCTCCTGTTCCTCTGCTCAGCTCTGAGACAGAAAAAGGCTTACAAAGTGACACAGTTAAAATAAAAGGGGACAGATGTGTGGTTACAGTGCTCTCTCCCACCTCCCACACTCACATTCCTCTCTTAATGAAAAAAGAAAATAAACAGAAACCCTTCCATGGCAGAGCAGCTTCCTCCCCCTCCACATGCCCATCCCCAACAACTCCTGGGGGGAATAGGAGCTGCCTGTGGGCAACCAGACTTCACATATAGAGATCAGAGTTGTTGCTAGAAAGAACTGAAATAAATTCAGAATTAAAGAAGACCCTGGAGGGTGGGCATTTGGCCTAGTGGTTAAGACACCACTAATCCCATATAGCAGTGCCTGGGTTCAAATGCCTGACTTCATCTTTCTGCTTTTACAGACCCTGGGAAGCAGCAGGTGATGGCTCAAGTATCTGAGTTCTTGCCAGGCACATAAAGACCTAGATTGCATTTCCAGCTCTTGGCCTCAGCCCCAACCTAGAGACATTGCAGGCATCTGCGGATTGAACTTGTAGATGAGATGTCTCTCTCTCTCTCTCTCTCTCTCTCTCTCTCTCTCTCTGTCTCTCTCTCTCTTTCACCTCTCAAATAAATAATTAAATAATTTTTAAAATAAACAAGCAGGATACTGCTCTGACACTGCTTGGGAAACCCACATGCCATATCTACGCACCTAGTGTGACTCTTGGCTCCACTTTCAATCCAGCTTCCTGCTAATGCACACCCAGGAGGCAGAAGGTAATGGCTCAAGAAACTTGGGTTCCTGCCACCCACTTGGGAGAATCAGATTGAATACTGGGCTGGCTTCAGCCTGGCTTAGCCACGGCTGTTTTAAGCATTTGGGGGAGTAAAATAGATGAAAGTAAGCTCACTCTCTCTCGCTCTCTCTCTTTCTCCTTCCCTTTCAAGTAAAATGAAAATAAATAAATAATTTAAAAGCAAACAAATACATAAACAAAATAAAAAGAAGATCTTTAAAGGGAGAAGGAGGCCTTGAAGTAAAAGGACCCAGGGCTGGCACTGTGGTGTAGCAGGTAAAGCTGCTGCCTGCACTACCAGCATCTCATATGGGCGCCGGTTCAAGTCCCGGTTGCTCCACTTCCCACCCAGCTCTCTGCTATGGTTTGGGAAAGCAGTAGAAGATGGCCCAAGTCCTTAGGCCACTGCACTCACGTGGGAGACCAGGAGGAAGCTCCTGACTCTTGGCTTTGCATCAGCCCAGCTACAGCTATTATAGCCATCTGGGGAGTAAACCAGCAGATGGAAGACCTCTCCCTCTGCCTCTGCCTCTCTGTAACTCTGGCTTTCAAATAAACAAGCAAATCTTAAAATATATATATATATATATATATGTGTGTGTGTGTGTGTGTGTGTGTATAAATATATATAAAACATAAAAAATAAAATTAAAAAATTTTTTAAAAGGACCCTTTTGGATTGGTGGACTTGGAGTCCCTTTGAGATTGAGAGTTGAGTGCCAGGAGTGGAGAGGGATTTGGGGAGATGGGAGATATACAACCCCTATGGGAATTTCACCCACTGTAGATGCATGCCTGACACATAGGAGACATATAATAGATATTATTGAATTAATTAAAGACTAAAAGAAGAGACAAAATATTTAAATATAGTGAGGGTAATAAAATAGATATTTTTGCATGTTTTCTAAAAGTACAATAAAGGTTTGAATTGGTTTTTTTTTTTTTTTTTTTGACAGGCAGAGTTAGACAGTGAGAGAGAGACAGAGAGACAGAGAGAAAGGTCTTCCTTCCACTGGTTCACCCCCAAGTGGCTGCCACGGCCATCGCACTGCGCAGATGCAAAGCCAGGAGCCAGGTGCTCCTCCTGGTCTCCCATGGGGTGCAGGGCCCAAGCACTTGGGCCATCTTCCACTGCCCTTCCGGGCCACAACATTGAGCTGGACTAGAAGAGGAGCAACCGGGACAGAATCTGGCGCCCCAACCGGGACTAGAACCCGGGGTGCCGGCACTGCAGGCGGAGGACCAGCCAAGTGAGCTGTGGTGCCGGTGCCGGCCATGAATTGTTTTTAATTCCTTTTGTTTAGGGGACTGGAGTTCTTTCTGTGAGACCCTTTGCCTGACATTTGTTGCAGTTACACCCCTTGCTATGCACAGTGCTGGACAGTGGACATCCGCTAGTAAATTGCAGAGCTGGGATTAGAATTGGGTTTGTGGCTGTTGTGGATGAGCATCTTGGTAACAGAATAAATCTACATTTTACAAATAAAGAAGTCTCCCAAAGATTATCACAGAATTCTTACCACTATAACATAACATTTTAGAAGACTCATAGAACCAGATGCTTCATCTCACAAGGTACTAAACTAAGCCATAGACTTATAGATGAAATGTGCAAAACCAAAACATCTATGATAAAGCTATAGGATGAAGTAAGAGTAACGGCGGTGGATTTACACTTTAAAGAAAAGTAGTTGATGATAGAATTAAAAAGGAGAGAACAATCCAACATGGGAAGCAGGATACACAGCAGACTCGTAGAATGGCAGATGTCCTAAACAGCACTCTGGCTTTAGAATCAGCCCTTAAGGCATTCAGATCCTGCTAAAAAGCCCACAAGAGTTTCTCAGGCATGGAAAGCCAAGACACTCTGGCAAAAAACAAACAAACACCTAAATGAAAGATCTCTGTGAGTGAGATCCCAGAGGAAAGAATGGGCCATCAAAGAAAGAGGTACCTTTCTCTGAAGGGAGGAGAGAACTTTCACTTTGACTATAATCTTGTCTAAATAAGATTGGAGTCAGCGAACTCAAGAGGCTTCCATAGCCTTGGCAACTCATGACAAGAGCCTAGGGTGATTACTGACGTCATAAATAAGAGTGTCAATTGTTAAATCAACAACAGGAGTCACTGTGCACTTACTCCTCATGTAGGATCTCTGTCCTTAATGTGTTGTACTATACGAATTATTGGTATAACTAGTACTCAAACAGTACTTTATACTTTGTGTTTCTGTGTGGGTGCAAACTGTTGAAATCTTTACTTAATATATACTAAATTGATCTTCTGTATATAAAGATAATTGAAAATGAATCTTGATATGAATGGAAGGGGAGAGGGAGCGGGAGATGGGATGGTTGCAGATGGAGGGAGGTTATGGGGGGAAAAAGCTGCTATAATCCAAATGCTATACTTATATTTATTAAATAAAATTTTAAAAAATGAAAAAAATAATAATAAAAGTAGTTGAGCATGTGCTGGGTGCCAGGTGTTGTGTTAGGTGCAATGTAGTAAAAAGAAATGTGGTTACAGCATAAGAAAATCAGAAACCTGATTTAAATTATGGACATAATAAGTGCAGTTCTATCCCTATGAAGATGTAAGTTGAAAGTCAGACAGGGAGACCTCCTTGTAAAGTTAGGGACAATGTGGTCAGAATTTTCTCTTCATTAGCACACTGGAAATGCTTTCTCCTTCCTTGTTAAGAACTTCTCTCTCGCTGGCTGTAGACTTGGGAGGCACTAATAAACGTCGCATGTAATAAGATCCCATTCTTAAGGCCTGTCACAACTGATGGAGTCCAGAAATAGGCATGGGACTCAAATTGGGCAGGGATGCTGCTGGATGCTTTGTTTCCCACTAATTGAAGAAGTTCTCCTGAAAACAAAAGCCAAAAGCTAAAGCTAGTGGGCAAGGGGAAAAGGCAATGGACCAAGAGAAACAGAAGCCTGGCTCATGCGTGCCTGAGGTCAGCAGCATCCTGCAGAAAGTCAAACAAATACTGACATTTTTTATTAAATCAGTTTGAGGTAGGGCTTTTGGCACTAGTAGCCAAGCTTTCTCTAACTAATAGACTTAACAAGTTTAAGGTAGTTTACACAAATAAGCAAAGGCCTTAGCTGACCCAAATAAGTATTTTTTGAGTTTTATCAAAATAGATTTTAGAGAAACCAAAAATTCTGGTTAAAATCCCAAGTTTAGGGCCCTGGTGCTATGGCGTAGTAGGTAAAGCTGCCACCAGTGGTGCGGCATCCCATATGCACACCGGTTCTAGCCCTGGCTGCTCCACCTCTGGTCCAGCTCTCTGCTATGGCCTGGGAAAGCAGTAGAAGATGGCTCAAGTCCTTGGGCCCCTGCACCCCTGTGGGAGACCCGAAGAAGCTCCTGGCTCCTGGCATCGGATCAGCCCAGCTCTGGCCTTTGCAGCCATTTGGGGAGTGAACCAGTGGATGGAAGGTCTCTCCTCTCTCTTTCTCTCTGTGGCTCTCTGTAACTCTGCCTTTCAAATAAAAATTAAAAAATAAAATAAAAATAAAAAAAGCTTAAGATTTTAGGAAATTGTTGCTGAAGCTGCTTTACTGTTCTGTCTTGTATGTTACACTACACATATGCACATATGGTATGTCTACATGGGAAAATTTATTAATAGCTCTGTTTTAATTGGCTTATAGATAAAATACTGCTCATGAATTCAAACTGCTAAGTTAATCAAAGATACCTTTTTGGTTCCTATGACCTAAATCTCTGTACCAGATATTTTATATTTGTTGACAAGTTTGTACTTGGGTTTGCTGGTCAAACAAGTTACATTTGTGTTAGATATTTAAGCACTGTTTGAGGCCGGCATTGTGGTGTAGTGGGCTAGGCTGCTGCCTGCAGTGCTGGCATCCCATATGGGCATGGATTCTAGTCCCGGCTGCTCCACTTCCAATCCAGCACTCTGCTATGGCCTGGGAAAGCAGTGAAAGGTGGCCCAAGGCCCTGCACCCATGTGGGAGACCCGGAAGAAGTTCCTGGCTCCTGGCTTCGGATCAGCGCAGCTTTGGCTGTTACGGCCAATTGGGGAGTGAATCGGCATATAAGTTGTTATTTAACAGTTAAAAGTTAAGTCTTCATTTGATACTGTTATTGTCAGTAAGTGATATGGGAAGCCTGATTTGTTTCCTCATTTCTCTATTCTCTTCAAGACAGGAAACTATTTTGAAAAATTCTCTACAATGTACAATTTGATCTTTAGCTCTTATAAAAGGAATGGCTAACACTTTTCTGCATAGCTAAAATTAAAGCTTAAATTATGATTCCACTGCTAGATTTACTTTGCCGTGGGCACAGTAAACAGGCAAAACTTCACTTTTAAAACCAAAGGGAGGGCCGGCGCCGCGGCTCACTAGGCTAATCCTCCACCTTGCGGTGCCGGCACACCGGGTTCTAGTCCTAGTTGGGGCGCCGGATTCTGTCCCTGTTGCCCCTCTTCCAGGCCAGCTCTCTGCTGTCGCCAGGGAGTGCAGTGGAGGATGGCCCAAGTGCTTGGGCCCTGCACCCCATGGGAGACCAGGAGGAGCACCTGGCTCCTGCCTTCGGATCAGTGCAGTGCACCGGCCACGGCGGCCATTGGAGGGTGAACCAACGGCAAAGGAAGACCTTCCTCTCTGTCTCACTGTCCACGCTGCCTGTCAAAAAAAAAAAAAAAAAAAAAAAAAAAGGGAGAGAGTTTTACTAATGACTTAAAAGTTTATAAATAAGTTGTCATCATTCTGATGTTGCTTTCTTCATGGACATTGTCTGCCTCAAAGAAAAACCACTTTCAGAACATGCCTATGACTACAGATTTCTAATTTAGGCCACCAACAATTAGGGAAGGAGCATCCCCTTGACTTGCATTCTCTTAAAGGTTTCCTCTGGTCTGTTTTTTAATTTTTTAAATTTATTTATTTATTTATTTTTGACAGGCGGAGTGGACAGTGAGAGAGACAGAGAGAAAGGTCTTCCTTTTTGCCGTTGGTTCACCCTCCAATGGCCACCACGGCCGGCGCGCTGCGGCTGGCGCACCACACTGATCTGAAGGCAGGAGCCAGGAGCCAGGTGCTTCTCCTGGTCTCCCATGGGGTGCAGGGACCAAGCACTTGGGCCATCCTCCACTGCACTCCCTGGCCACAGCAGAGAGCTGGCCTGGAAGAGGGGCAACTGGGACAGAATCTGGTGCCCCGACTGGGACTAGAACCCGATGTGCCGGCGCCACTGGGCGGAGGATTAGCCTATTGAGCCGCGGCGCCGGCCTTTGAGTTCAAATCTTAATTCTAGTGCTTAGCAGCTAAATGAGCATATTTAAGTTTCTTAATGTCTTTAAGCCTCCTTTTCCTTTTATATAAAATAAGAATATTACTAGAAGCTACATAGTAAGGCTGTTGTGAGAATTAAATGAAATGATATATGTGAAGAATTTCTTACAACCTTCTGGTCAAAGACCAATTTAGTATATATTAAATATTTATAGCCACTTCAAAAATTGAAATGTAAAATGTATTTGTCTCTTGGAAACAAATTAAATTACTTTATTAAATAGGAGAAAGTCAGCGAGAAAATGGCACTACTTATTATCCACTACAGCTCTCTAATCTTTCATGATGAAATTAGCCATGAGTCACAAGGGGCCCATGATCAATCCTGGAACAGAGTATCAATAGCTCACAGATGATTTAACTAACTAGGATGACCCAACTCTTATGGTCATTAATAAATCCACAGATAGCACATGAAACCATACCTCATATATTCAGTATGATTGCCTCAATTCTCTTTCTTGTCTCACAACACAGGGTATTTTGCTTAACAAGAACAACAACCTAGTTAAAGTGTGTCCATAAGAAAGGTTTTAAAAATTGTTGCCTGAGACCAGAATCAGATGACAAGCTTGTTGAAAAGCAGGTTTCCGTAGTCCTAGGACTGCCAACTACTATGGTTGCAAATGGTGGAAAGTTGGAGAGTTATTACCCTAAAATCTATAGAGGTAGGCTTCTCAAACTCCTTGCACCACATACAGTGTTTTTTTCCTCTTGTATATTCTCATTCTCTGAATGAGAAATGATTACAGGATTAGTCTAGAACAGTGATGTCACACCCTAGACCCCATCTGCTTCAGAACTGCACCTTGGGTTTGTGATTCCAGCGGGATAGATTAAGGCTTAAATCATTCTGATCTTCCCTCAAATCGCTGATCTAGAAATCCTGAAAATACTTTTCTTGTGTACATTCTTTTCTTCAAAGTTAGAATAAAGTACATTTTATCCTATGATAGCCTTGAAAGAAAACTTGACCCCAAATTGTGCACAATGAACTGTTTGACATTTTGAAGACTAATGTAATACCTGGAATCTTCAGGACCAGTAGAACCTTAGGTTTTAAAAAAGCCTGATATTAGAACCTACTCCTATGTAACTGTGTTTTAGTTCTCATTATCCAACCTGCTTCCATCTCTCCTCCCTCCACATTTCTCAGCTTCTCGTAATCATTATTCTAATTTCAGATCAGCTTTTAAAATCTTCTATATATAAGAATGAATATGCAGTATTTGTCTTTCTGTGTTTGGCTCAATATTTTTTAATATAAATGATTTATCCTCTAAGTAACTGGAGGGCATCAGCTGTCTTAAAAATTCACTGGCTTCTTATCGGGTGTGTATCATCAGCATGTCACACAAACATGAGGACAAGGAAACTTCTCTGAATGTCCTGAGGAAGAAGGGGCTTGTTGAAAATTACCCAGGGTTCAACACTCCTCTTCTCAGTAGTAAGCAGATGTCCTTTCTGTGGGAGGAAAATTCAGTATCCAGCATATGTTATTGAGTCTCAAGGGATTAAAACCTAGGACTTTTCCTGAAATCACGTGAGAGGAACAAACACTTATTTTAGTGCCTGTGATAAGAAAGGATTTGGGTCCATGGGGTAGGTGTTGGATTCCATACCACATGAGCCCCTGTAGGAAAAGATTTTCTCTACTGAGGACATATGTGCCATGGTGGAAGCTCAGAATAAAACAATAAAGTTGTGAATACCACAACTGCATTTCGATCAGTGATGTTCCAATGTTTGAAGACATTTGAATTTGTGTTTATTTATTTGAAAGGCAGAGAAACAGACAGACACAGTGAGATCTCCCGTTGTAGGCCTACAACAGCCAGGGCTGGGTCAGGCTGAAGCCAGGGGCCGGGAACACCATCTGAGTCACCTATGTAGGTACCAGAGCCCCAAGTACTTGAGTTATCTTCTGTTGCCTTCCCAAGGTGTGCAGTAGCAGGAACCTGGGTCAGAAGCCAAGTCAGGGCTTGAACCCAGGCACTGCCATGTGTGATATATATACATCCCAGAGGTGCCCAAGCACTGCATCAAATGCCCACCCCTGAAGTCATTTTGTTTGTTTAACAGGGGAAGGTTGTGAAGACATGCATGCTTCATTTTCCATCTCCTGTGGAATATTTAATTCTCAGAGTTCAAGTGCCATTTAAGATCTGTTTCATGGTTTCCAATTGGCAAAAATATAGGACGTCCCAGATGATCTTTCACACTTCGGTTTAACATTGTGATGATGCTTTCACAGCTACTGTAAATGACTGAACCACCTGGCAAACTTGGATCAAGAGTCCACAGAGTGTGACATTTGAATTCACACACAACTGAGAATTACAAATGCAAATTTAGCACCAGAATTTTCATCTAAGCGCACTTGCCAGAATTCTACAAAATGTAATAGTTAAGATAATTTTTAAAAGTCTCCAGTGATCTAATAGTGCAAATTCTCTGAATTATTGACTGGATAATTTACACAGTAATGTACACAAATCTAAGCAAGGCAGCCAGTTGACTTGCTGAGAACAATGAAGGAAATTTCACAGAAGGATTACTTCTAGAAATGTTAGGGTTTTTTTCTTTGTTATATCAACAAATAATTTTGCATTAACTCTATATGGAGGTGATCTATTTGCTCCCTCAGTATCTTGTGGCAAAATAATTCTGCTGACAATGTTGTGAATAATTTCTGTGAGCTCACTTAACACAGCTGTAATTCTTTCCATCTGATTGAAAAATGCTCTTAAACTCCCTTAATTATTCCAGTCTGCATTCTTCCAATACAGCAACAGTGTAGGTTGTCTGTAACCCTTGCTTCTGTTAACTTGAGTTCACCATAATGGCTATAAAACAATAACTACCTTTCAATAAAGTGGACTACACTGACAGCATTAAACATATATACCTCCTTTGATCCTCAGCATTATCTTGTAAATTACATGTGTATCTATTTATCTTCATCATCATCATCGTCATATCTTCTATCATCTATGTATCTCCAGTACTCATGTATAGCATGATCACTTTTTACCAGAAGAGTTGAAACCAGTGTACAAGGGTAGTAGCCCAAGGTTACCCAACTAGTGAGTGGTAAACTTGGGATTTTTAAAAAAAGAATTTTTTTGTGTGATTTACAAAGATTTATTAGAGTCAAAGAACTCCAGCCAGAGTGGCATGGAGGGGGGCTTCCAAGAAAGGAAAAAAAAAAAACAAAAAACAAAAAACAAATAACCTTGTAGCATGTGTTTTTTAAGTGAAATTTCTAAGGAAAAAAAATGACAATCAGATTGGCATTCAGTTATCAGGCAGGGACAAAACTCAAAGGACCACCTGACTTAACAATCCTTTATCCTATCTGGCCTGCTCATGATAAAACAAAACAAAACAAAACAAAACAAAACAAATATCCAGAAGGGTGGGAGAGGTAACTTGTTTTCATAGTAAGCTGTGAGCTCCAGAGGATGAAATCAGCACCCCCTTGCTATTCTCATGGTAAATTTGGGGATTCCTAAGGAAGAAGGGCAGACATTTTGTTCTTGCTAAGATAACATTTTTTGGGGAAGGAAACAAATATTTTACACCCTAAATTCCATTGGGACCTATTAACCCATCTGACTCCTCACATCCCCCCCTTAATAGGAAAGTACCCTGACATCTGGCAGGGGGGACTGGACGATGATCATTCTGGCTGCTTCATGTTGAAAGGGGGCGTCTTTGGGAGGGGAGGCAAGACAGGGATCCAGCAGGAGTTGGCTTCTCAGCAGGAGTCGGCTGCTCCAGGGGGTTGCAGTGCCAGCTTGCAAAAACTGCTTCCGTCAGAGGTTTCAGGTGCATGGCCACCTAGAATTTTACTTTTTTAAGTCTAGAGAAAATGAATCTAATAAACAGTTTAAACTCACAGGATCTAAAACCAAGGACAGAGTCATTGTTAGAGTCCTAAGAAAGGTGTCTAAACCATGAACAAGTTTTTTAATTGAGAGACAACTAGAAACTGACACAAAGGGCTTAAAAATAATCAGGTGGGCCTTAAAACCTTGCCAGTTATGAGGCTCAGACCTATTTGTTTACATGGGGTACATAATAAGGGAGGTACCCTGTTGATTTTCATTTCCTATCTGGCCTGGGAGGAGAGCTGGCTTGAAGAGAAGGTAGGTGGCATTTCTAAAAGGAAAACATTTATTAGTTAATATACAGTTCTGCCTGCAATGTTGTTGACCCTACTTGGCTATCCCCTCAACAGCAGTGGTTACATTGGAAGCTGGGCAGAGTGAAGGCTTTTCAGCTTAGAGTGCACAAAGTCTGTGGCTCTGACCTGGATCCCTTCTACTCCAGAGCAGGTCCCTTTCCAGTGACTCAACTCTTGGCTGACAGAGCTGCCAGGGCTGTTCATAAGCTGACTTCTGCTGAAGCCCTGGCTTTCCACATTGAAAACCATTGCAGTGGACTGGCCTGTTGGGTCTTGTTGATGGCAGGTCACTGTATAAAGCAGCCATTAATTGGCCTGCTACCTATCTTTACATTGCTTCTGCAACCTAGCTTCCTCTTGCTCCTGGTTTTTGTTAAAACAGATCAGAGGAGGCTGGCGCCGTGGCTCACTAGGCTAATCCTCCGCCTTGCAGCGCCGGCACACCGGGTTCTAGTCCCGGTCGGGGCGCCGGATTCTGTCCTGGTTGCCCCTCTTCCAGGCCAGCTCTCTGCTGTGGCCAGGGAGTGCATGGAGGATGGCCCAAGTACTTGGGCCCTGCACCCCATGGGAGACCAGGAGGAGCACCTGGCTTCTGCCATCGGATCAGCACGGTGCGCTGGCCGCAGCGCACCGGCCACGGTGGCCATTGGAGGGTGAACCAACGGCAAAAAGGAAGACCTTTCTCTCTGTCTCTCTCTCTCACTGTCCACTCTGCCTGTCAAAACAAACAAACAAATAAATAAATTGTAAAGAAATAAAATAAAATAAAGATTTGAACTCAGGTCTTTCAGACTCTACCCCCATGTGTCTCAAGAACCAAAAGTATACTCATGTTGGGGCCAACGTTGTGGTATAGCATGTTAAGCCACCATCTGCCATGTGGGCAGCCTGTATGAGCAGCAGTTCAAATCCCAGATGTTCCACTTCTGATCCAGCACTCTGCTAGTGTGCCTGGAAAAGTAGCAGAGAGTAGCTTAAGTGCTTGGGCCCCTGCTCCTACATGGGAGACCTGGAACAAACTCCTGGCTCCTGCCTTTGGCCCAGCCCAACCCTGGCTGTTGTGGCCATCTGCGGAGTGGACAAATAGATGGAAGGTCTCTCTTTGTCTCTCTGCCTTTCAGATAAATAAATACATCTTGAAAAAAGAGAAAAGTATTCCCATGCCTGTCTGGTTCTCCCAAGTGTATTAAGGAAATGAGGAAACAGTTGTACTTTATTGTATGGCTTAATTTAAACTAAGGAGCAAAAAATTTGCTCCTCCCTTCCTAGATTGGAGAGATTACTAAAGAGTTTCCCAACACCTCAATCTGTGACAGTGACAATGCTTAGCTGACAGCAGTTCAGAAGGGCTCTCAGAGGTGGTTAGCTTACGCACTGTCCACCGGATGCCTTTCAAGAGAGCATTCCCTTGCAGTCTAATGCAAAAACTCACAACTCCGAATTTAATCTGTAACACGTGACTCCACACAGCTTTTTGTGTGGATACAGAATCATCTGGGAGTATACATGAAACCGACACAGTCAGGGGAAGTGGACATATGAGAAATTCCCAAAGGCAAAAAGGGCAGGGTCCTTAACTCTCAGCTCCCTTGGAGAACCAATGCCATCTCCTGGCAAAGCCAGTAAATTTTAGACTGGGAATTATAGACGATTGGTCAGTTATGAATACAAGATGATAACTAGAAATTACTTCTCTGGAAATCTCAACCACCAGAGAAAATAGCCAGACACTAGAAGACAATGAGAAATGAAACAATGACAATGGGAAAGCAAAAGAGACGCAAAAGCCCATGTTCTTTATGTGAAAAAGCTTGCCTCTTGTTTAGATCTCACTGGGTCATAGTTCATAAACAATTTTAACAAAGGCAGTCATCAGCAATAAGTGGAGTGGCTGCTAGAGGTCAGTACATTTGTAAGGCCAATGACTGCTGGTAGTCTAGCAGAAGACATTTTAAAAATTGATTTTAAAAATTCAGAAACTGAAAGGCACCACAGTGTGAGAATAAGACTGGCTAAGTGAAAGCTCCACGAGCCTCATGGTCCTCTGAACAGCGGTACCCTACAGCCAGCCAGCTTCCGCTGTGTGCCTGATAGGCAGAGTCATGAGACTGGAAGAACAACATTGAACAATGTTCTTCCTACTGCTTGACAGGCAGGAAAGTGTATTTAGACAATTTTTAATGTACCATGATTAGACTTACGATTTTTTGACTTAATGATAGTGCAAAAGCGAGATGTATTCACTAGAAACTACACCCTGAATTTGGATCTTTTCTTGTGTTAGCGATGCACAGTATGATTCTCTTGTGAATCTTGGCAACAGCAGAGAGGCAAGCTACCAGTCAGTCAGTCATGTAACCATGACAGGAAACACTCAGTTCTCACAGGTGTTCTGTATGGCTAAGCAGAGATGTTCCGTAGGCAAGGGGAATTTGATGCACTTTATTTTTTACTTATAATAAACTTATCAAGACATAAACTTGGGGCCAGCACTGTGGTACAATGGGCCCTGGTTCTAGTCCTGACTGCTCCTCTTCTGATCCAGCTCTCTGCTATGACCTGGAAAAGCAATAGAAGATTGCCCAAGTACTTGGGCCCCTAAACTTGCATGGGAGACCCAGAGGCAGCTCCTGGCTCCTGGCTCCTGGCTCCGGATTGGCTCAGCTCAGTTCTGGCCATTTGGGTAGTGAACCAGTGGATGGAAGATCTCTCTCTGCCTCTGCCTCTCTTTGTCTGTAACTCTACCTCTCAAATAAATAAACAAAATCCTTTTTAAAAAAACAGACATAATCTTGACATAGGAGGTGGGATTCCAAGACCATTGAGTAGAGAAATGATGTGCTGCTTCTGACCAGGGGAAAATAACAAAAGGAAAGTGAAGGAAGTGCATTCCCAGGGGAGAGTTGGACACATTCTGCAGTGGACATTCTACAGAAGGAACAGGGATGCTGTGGAGCAGCAGAGAGACTTCTGCAGCCGATATCTGGAGGAGATGCGGCATCTGAGGCCGGGTGAGTGCGACTTTGGCAGCCCATGCCACTAGTGATATTGCCTGAGGGAGAACATTGTGGGCCACACAGACACTGAGTCAGTCCAGCCTGGAGCCCTAATAGGTGGCAGGGTACCCATATAATCCAGTAAAGGAAAGCACGTTTCTTTCTCCCTGTGCTTCCTGATGATTCTTTTTATTTCTGTGGTATCTGGTGTTAATCTCCTTTATCATCTCTGATTTTATTGATTTGGGTTTTCTTCCTCTATTTTTTTTTTGGTTAGTTGGGCCAATGGTGTATCAATTTTGCTTATTTTTTCAAAAAACCAGCTCATAATTTCACTAATCTTTTCTACTGTTTTTTTTTTTTTTGGCTTCAATCTTGTCTATTTCTTTTCTATTTAATTAGTTCTTTCCTCCTACTAATTTTGGGTTTGGTTTGTTGTTGTTTTTCTAGGTCCAGGAGATGCACTGATAGCCCATTTATTTGATACTTTTCCAGTTTCTTGACGCAAGCACCAATTGCTATAAACTTTCCTCTTAACATTGTGTTTGCTATATTCCATTAGTTTTGATATATAATTTTGTCATCTTCATTCACTTCAGAGAAATTTTTTAAATTTTCCTTTTGATTTCTTCTATTACCCACTGTTCATACAAGAACACATTATTCAGTTTGCATGTATTTGCATA
Organism: Oryctolagus cuniculus; assembly: GCF_964237555.1. Classification (NCBI taxonomy): domain Eukaryota; kingdom Metazoa; phylum Chordata; class Mammalia; order Lagomorpha; family Leporidae; genus Oryctolagus; species Oryctolagus cuniculus. Next base: position 95,966,281 of record NC_091438.1, read on the forward strand.
TTCTCTAGAGATACTTGAGCTATTAATTCCCAGCTTCTTTCCACTGTGGTCAGAAAAGATGCATATGTGGTATGATTTTAAATTTTTCTGAATTTGCTGAGACTTGCTTTATGGCCTGGCGTATGGTCTACCCTGAGAAAATTCAATACACCGATGAAAAGAATCTGTTTTCTGCAACTGTGGGATGAAAAGTTCTGCAGATATCAGCTAGGTCCAGCTAGTCCATAGTGTAGATTAGCTCTGCTGTTTCTTTGTTGACTTTTTTGTCTAGTTGATCTGTCCATTGATGAAAGTGGGTGTTGAAGGCCTCATTAGTATTCTAATGGAGTTTATGTCTCCCTTTAGATACATCAACATTTATTTTAGATAGTCAGGCAACCTGGCATTGGATGCATATATATTTATTATAGTCACAACTTCCTGTTGAATTGATCCCTTAATCATTACATGATGC